>NC_052150.1:218173495-218220995 GCF_902713615.1 Scyliorhinus canicula
CAGGCCCCCGCTCAGCCCCCGCTCAGCCCCCGTTCTGCTCCCCCTCAGCTCCCTCTCTGCTCCCCCTCTGCTCCCGCTCAGCCCCCGCTCAGCCCACCCTCTGCTCCCGCTCAGCCCCCGCTCAGCTCCCGCTCTGCCCCCGCTCTGCCCCCCGCTCTGCTCCCGCTCAGCCACCGCTCTGATCCCGCTCTGATCCCGCTCAGCTCCCGCTCTGCTCCCGCTCAGCTCCCGCTCTGCTCCCTCTCAGCTCCCTTTCAGCTCCCGCTCAGCTGCCGCTCAGCCCCCGCTCAGCCCACCCTCTGCTCCCGCTCAGCTCCCGCTCAGCTCCCGCTCAGCCCCCGCTCAGCTCCCGCTCAGCTCCCGCTCAGCTCCCGCTCAGCCCCCGCTCAGCTCCCGCTCAGCCACCGCTCTGATCCCGCTCAGTTCCCGCTCATTTCCCGCTCAGCTCCCGCTCAGCTCCCTCTCTCCTCCCGCTCTGCTCCCTCTCAGCCCCCGCTCTGCTCCCGCTCTGCTCCCTCTCTGCTCCCGCTCAGCTCCCTCTCAGCTCCCTCTCAGCCCCCGCTCTGCTCCCTCTCAGCTCCCGCTCTGCTCCCGCTCTGCTCCCTCTCTGCTCCCGCTCAGCTCCCTCTCAGCACCCTCTCAGCTCCCGCTCAGCTCCCTCTCAGCTCCCACTCAGCTCCCGCTCTGCTCCCTCTCTGCTCCCGCTCAGCTCCCTCTCAGCTCCCGCTCTGCTCCCGCTCTGCTCCCTCTCTGCTCCCGCTCAGCTCCCTCTCAGCTCCCGCTCAGCTCCCTCTCAGCTCCCGCTCAGCTCCCTCTCAGCTCCCTCTCAGCTCCCGCTCTGCTCCCTCTCAGCTCCCTCTCAGCCCCCGCTCTGCTCCCTCTCAGCCCCCGCTCTGCTCCCGCTCTGCTCCCTCTCTGCTCCCGCTCAGCTCCCTCTCAGCTCCCGCTCAGCTCCCTCTCAGCTCCCGCTCTGCTCCCGCTCTGCTCCCTCTCTGCTCCCGCTCAGCTCCCTCTCAGCACCCTCTCAGCTCCCGCTCAGCTCCCTCTCAGCTCCCTCTCAGCTCCCGCTCTGCTCCCTCTCAGCTCCCTCTCAGCTCCCTCTCAGCACCCACTCTGCTCCCTCTCAGCTCCCTCTCTGCTCCCGCTCAGCTCCCTCTCAGCCCCCTCTCTGCTCCCGCTCAGCTCCCTCTCAGCCCCCGCTCTGCTCCCGCTCAGCTCCCTCTCAGCACCCGCTCTGCTCCCTCTCTGCTCCCTCTCTGCTCCCGCTCAGCTCCCGCTCAGCTCCCGCTCTGCACCCTCTCAGCTCCCGCTCAACTCCCGCTCCGCTCCCTTTCAGCTCCCTCTCTGCACCCACTCTGCTCCCGCTCTGCTCCCGCTCTGCTCCCTCTCTGCTCCCGCTCAGCTCCCTCTCTGCCCCCGCTCTGCTCCCGCTCAGCTCCCGCTCTGCTCCCTTTCAGCTCCCTCTCTGCCCCCGCTCAGCTCCCGCTCAGCTCCCTCTCTGCCCCCGCTCTGCTCCCGCTCTGCTCCCGCTCAGCTCCCGCTCTGCTCCCTTTCAGCTCCCTCTCTGCTCCCGCTCAGCTCCCTCTCTGCCCCCGCTCAGCTCTCGCTCTGCACCCACTCAGCTCCCGCTCAGCCCCCGCTCTGCTCTCGCTCAGCTCCCGCTCAGCCCCCGCTCAGCCCCCGCTCTGCTCCCGCTCTGCTCCCGCTCTGCACCCGCTCAGCTCCCTCTCTGCCCCCGCTCAGCCCCCGCTCTGCTCCCGCTCTGCTCCCGCTCTGCTCCCGCTCAGCCCCCGCTCAGCTCCCGCTCAGCTCCCGCTCTGCACCCACTCAGCTCCCGCTCTGCTCCCGCTCAGCTCCCTCTCTGCCCCCGCTCAGTTCCCGCTCAGCTCCCTCTCATCTCCCTCTCAGCCCCCGCTCTGCACCCGCTCTGCACCCGCTCAGCCCCCGCTCTGCACCCGCTCAGCCCCCGCTCTGCTCCCTCTCAGCCCCCGCTCAGCTCCCTCTCAGCTCCCTCTCAGCCCCCGCTCTGCTCCCTCTCTGCTCCCTCTCAGCTCCCGCTCTGCTCCCGCTCAGCTCCCTCTCTACTCCCGCTCAGCTCCCGCTCTGCTCCCTCTCAGCTCCCTCTCAGCTCCCTCTCAGCTCCCTCTCAGCCCCCGCTCTGCTCCCTCTCAGCCCCCGCTCTGCTCCCTCTCAGCTCCCTCTCAGCCCCCGCTCTGCTCCCGCTCTGCTCCCTCTCAGCCCCCGCTCTGCTCCCTCTCTGCTCCCTCTCAGCTCCCGCTCTGCTCCCGCTCAGCTCCCGCTCTGCTCCCTCTCTACTCCCGCTCAGCTCCCGCTCTGCTCCCTCTCAGCTCCCTCTCAGCCCCCGCTCTGCTCCCTCTCTGCTCCCTCTCAGCTCCCGCTCTGCTCCCGCTCAGCTCCCGCTCTGCTCCCTCTCTGCTCCCGCTCTGCTCCCGCTCAGCCCCCGCTCAGCCCCCGCTCAGCTCCCGCTCAGTCCCCACTCAGCTCCCTCTCAGCCCCCGCTCTGCTCCCTCTCAGCTCCCTCTCAGCCCCCGCTCAGCCCCCGCTCAGCTCCCGCTCAGCCCCCGCTCAGCTCCCGCTCAGTTCCCACTCAGCTCCCTCTCAGCCCCCGCTCAGCTCCCGCTCTGCTCCCTCTCTGCTCCCGCTCAGCTCCCTCTCAGCACCCTCTCAGCTCCCGCTCAGCTCCCTCTCAGCTCCCTCTCAGCTCCCGCTCTGCTCCCTCTCAGCTCCCTCTCAGCTCCCTCTCAGCACCCGCTCTGCTCCCTCTCAGCTCCCTCTCTGCTCCCGCTCAGCTCCCTCTCAGCACCCGCTCTGCTCCCTCTCTGCTCCCTCTCTGCTCCCGCTCAGCTCCCGCTCAGCTCCCGCTCTGCACCCTCTCAGCTCCCGCTCAACTCCCGCTCCGCTCCCTTTCAGCTCCCTCTCTGCACCCACTCTGCTCCCGCTCTACTCCCGCTCTGCTCCCTCTCTGCTCCCCGCTCAGCTCCCTCTCTGCCCCCGCTCTGCTCCCGCTCAGCTCCCGCTCTGCTCCCTTTCAGCTCCCTCTCTGCCCCCGCTCAGCTCCCGCTCAGCTCCCTTTCTGCCCCCGCTCTGCTCCCGCTCTGCTCCCGCTCAGCTCCCGCTCTGCTCCCTTTCAGCTCCCTCTCTGCTCCCGCTCAGCTCCCTCTCTGCCCCCGCTCAGCTCTCGCTCTGCACCCACTCAGCTCCCGCTCAGCCCCCGCTCTGCTCTCGCTCAGCTCCCGCTCAGCCCCCGCTCAGCCCCCGCTCTGCTCCCGCTCTGCTCCCGCTCTGCACCCGCTCAGCTCCCTCTCTGCCCCCGCTCAGCCCCCGCTCTGCTCCCGCTCTGCTCCCGCTCAGCCCCCGCTCAGCCCCCGCTCTGCTCCCGCTCAGCTCCCGCTCTGCACCCACTCAGCTCCCGCTCTGCTCCCGCTCAGCTCCCTCTCTGCCCCCGCTCAGCTCCCGCTCAGCCCCCGCTCAGCTCCCGCTCAGTTCCCACTCAGCTCCCTCTCAGCCCCCGCTCAGCTCCCGCTCTGCTCCCTCTCTGCTCCCGCTCAGTTCCCACTCAGCTCCCTCTCAGCCCCCGCTCTGCTCCCTCTCTGCTCACCGATGCAGCCCCCCGCTCAGACCATCGCTCTGCTCCCGTCTCTGCTCCCGCTCATCCCCTCTCAGCACCCCTCCGCTCTGCTGCCCTCCTCTGCTTCCGCTCATTGCCGTCCCCTCTCAGGGCCCCCGCTCTGCTCCCGCTCCTGCCCCCGCCTCAGCCCCGCTCAGCTCCCGCTCTGCTCCCTCTCTGCTCCGCTCAGTTCCCACTCAAGGCTCGCCTCTCAGCTCGCCGCTCTGCTCCCTCTCTGCTCCTCCGCTCAGGCCCCCACTCAGATCCCTCCTCTGCTCCCGCTCTGCTCCCTCTCAGCTCCCAGCTCTGCTCCTTCCCCTCAGCTCCCGCTCTGGCTCCCTCTCTGCTCCCGCTCAGCCCCCACTCAGATCCCTCTCTGGCTCCCGCTTCTGCTCCCTCTCAGCTCCCGCGCTGCTCCCTCTCTGTTCCCTCTCTGCTGCCGTTCAGCCCCCACTCAGAAGTTGGAAAGGTACTGGGAGGGGGTATTCGGGACACTATTGAGGATTGTGGGGGTAGAGGCCAGGCCGATCTTTGGGGTGTTGGAAAGGCCGGAGCTGATGGAGGGAAGGAAGGCCGATGTTGTGGCCTTCGCCTCTCTAATTGCCCGGCGAAGGATATTGCCGCATCGGGGGTCGGAAACGCGGCCGAGAGTGGCGGCCTGGCCGGGGGACCAGGTACAACTTCCTTTGGCTGGAAATTAAGTTCGATTTGAGGGGATCAGCGGAGGGCTTTGAGACACGGTGGGCACTGTTCATGACACTGTTTGAGGAATTGTTCATTGCGGAGGAGGAGGGGGTGAAAAGGAGGACAAGTTGCACAACCTGTGAACTGTGAGGGGGTTGACAATGTTATTGATCTCAATCATTGAATTTACAGTGCAGGCTATTCGGCCCGTTGAATCTGCACTGGCCCTTGGAAAGAGCACCCTACTTATGCCCGCACCTCCACCCAATCCCCGTAACCCAGCTACCCCACCTAAAATTCTTGGACACTAAGGGGCAATTTAGCATGGCCGGTCCAGCTAACCTGCACATCTTTGGACTGTTGTGTTTTGTACTTTTGAATGTGTTTGGAATAAAATATATGTTTTTAAAAAAGGACAGTACCCACTGCACCACAAGATCCCCAATGAAAGACACCAGACAGAAAATCGAATTGTGCACTGATGGTATATTTACTGATGAATCGTGTCTGTCTTTTTGTCCTGATTTGACTGGCACAGCTTGTTTGGCATATTTCAACCTGGTGTATGACTGGGTGAAGGCAGCAGTGATGTTCGGAGTGATCGGAACAGTGGCCAGGCTCGATTATCTTGACCCGCCAAAACCACCAAAATGTATCACCATGCTGTATGTCTTTGCTGAAACGTAAGTGTCTGGATTTGTAAATATTCCATTTCAGTTCCTTCTCCCGGATGGGAAAAATGACTCTGTTTTGCTCCAGGTCTGGGGAGTTCGGGAATTAACAGCAAGAAAGAAATTGGCCACTTTGTTCCCTATAACACTTTACGCCTGTCGCTATAACAATGGGATTTTTCTACCTGTCGAGTTTAAGGAGGTGATGTTACAAGAGAGCGGGCAGTGTGGATAGATTGGGGCAGGGATAGAACATAGAACAGTACAGCACAGAACAGGCCCTTCGGCCCTCGATGTTGTGCCGAACAATGATCACCCTACTTAAACCCACGTAACCCGTATACCCATAACCCAACAATCCCCCCATTAACCTTACACTACGGGCAATTTAGCATGGCCAATCCACCTAACCCGCACATCTTTGGACTGTGGGAGGAAACCGGAGCACCCGGAGGAAACCCACGCACACACGGGGAGGACGTGCAGACTCCACACAGACAGTGACCCAGCCGAGAATCGAACCTGGGACCCTGGAGCTGTGAAGCATTGATGCTAACCACCATGCTACCGTGAGGCCCCTAACAGATGTGGACTGTGGTATTTTAAAGGATAGGCTTGGAGACCGCGAAGGTACAAGCAAACAAGAGCTTTATTGGGAAGGTGTTTTCTCTACGAGCTGTCAGGCTAGACTAGGATTAGTCAATGCCACCATCAATACGTCACGCGATCTTACTCTGTGACCTTGTTCCAACGAGGAACAAAAATGAATGTACAGCAGACTGAACTTCCGACTTACTCTTCATTGAATTATAGAAGGCCATTCGGCCCATCCAGGCTGCACCATCACTTTCGAGGAACATGCCACTTGGTTACTAATCCTGGCTCTTTTCTTTGAGAAATCATTGAATTCCCATTTGATTAACGATTGAACCTATTCCCTATCAGGCGCTTCATTTCAAACCTTAACCATGCACTGCATCGAGAAACTTTTCCTCATTCTACCTTTAGTTCTTTTGCCCACCAGCATTTTATCTGTACCCTCCAGCCATTTGATATATTTGTGATTGAAAATACCTTGATCAAGTCTTCTCTAAAACTTCTCTTGTTTAAGGAGAACCCTTTTATTTGTAAATGGGATGTTGGCATTTCTGGTGATGCCAACACGTATTGCCCATTCCTAATTGCCCTTGAGATGGGCGTGGCAAGGTCCCCTCTGACTGGAGATTTTTGATCTCACGTCTACTGGAATTAACACAGCATCAATTAATTCCTTTGACATAGAACAAGTTAAGAATCTATTTAAGATCAGGTCTGAAGAGTTCTATAGGTAAAGGTAATTGAAAGTTTCATGGAAGATGATGGTTACTGAGTTGATTTTTCGGATATATGGGATGTGGGTGTCGCTGGCTAGGCCAGCATTTATTGCCCATCCCTAATTGCCCTTGAGAAGGTGGTGGTGAGCTGCCTTCTTGAATCGCTGCAGTCCATGTGGTGTAAGTACATACACTGTGCTGTTAGGGAGTGAGCTCCAGGATTTTGACCCAGCGACAGTGAAAGAGCGGCGATATATTTCCAAGTCATTATGGTGAGTGGCCTGCAGGGGAACTGCCAGATGATGATATTCCCCTATGTCTGCTGTCCTTGTCCATCCAGATGGCACTGCGCTTGGAAGCTGCTCTCTAAGACGTGATGAATGTAGAATTTGTTAAATATTATATTTTATATTTGTGGCAGTTAAAAACCCTGGTTTAAAATGCATACAGGCAGTGTGTCCACTAAAGGTGTAATTAAGGTGTCGTAAAATGTGAGGTAAATATTGATTTTCACCATTTACTTGTTTACACAGAGATGGCTAATGGGCTATTGTGTTGACAGTTGTTTTGATGTTAATGTGGTTGATAGAGATGAGGAGAAATTTCTTCAGCCAGAGAGTGGTAGGTCTGTGGAATTCATTGCCACAGAGGGCGGTGGAGGCCGGGACATTGAGTGTCTTTAAGACAGAAATTGATAAATTCTTGATTTCTAGAGGAATTAAGGGCTATGGGGAGAGAGCGGGTAAATGGAGTTGAAATCAACCATGATTGAATGGTGGAGTGGACTCGATGGGCCGAATGGCCTTACTTCCACTCCTATGTCTTATGGTCTTATACTGTGTTTAAAGTAAAGTTTGTTTTCACATAAAAGATGCCGATTGGAGTCATCACTCCTGGGTGAAGTATCGTTTCCTCACGGTTTTACAAATTCAAACATTGTTTGGGGTTCTCGTCCAGTGTCCTAACAAAAGTTGGGATCTAGTCCAGTGTCCTAACAAAAGCTGGGATCTGGTCCAGTGTCCTAACAAAAGTTGGGATCTTGTCCAGTGTCCAAACAAAAGTTGGGATCTTGTCCAGTGTCCAAACAAAAGTTGGGATCTTGTCCAGTATCCTATCAAAAGTTGGGATCTGGTCCGGTGTCCTAACAAAAGTTGGGATCTGGTCCAGTATCCTATCAAAAGTTGGGATCTGGTCCGGTATCCTATCAAAAGTTGGGATCTGGTCCGGTGTCCTAACAAAAGTTGGGATCTGGTCCAGTATCCTAACAAAAGTTGGGATCTGGTCTAGTGTCCTAACAAATGTTGGGATCTGGTCCAGTGTCCTAACAAAGGAGCCTGGGTGAGTTCCTGCAGTGCATAGAACATAGAACATAGAACAGTACAGCACAGAACAGGCCCTTCGGCCCTCAATGTTGTGCCGAGCCATGATCACCCTACTCAAACCCACGTATCCACCCTATAACCGTAACCCAACAACCCCCCCTTAACCTTACTTTTATTAGGACACTACGGGCAATTTAGCATGGCCAATCCACCTAACCCGCACATCTTTGGACTGTGGGAGGAAACCGGAGCACCCGGAGGAAACCCACGCACACAGGGGGAGGACGTGCAGACTCCACACAGACAGTGACCCAGCCGGGAATCGAACCTGGAGAGCATGGACACGCCAGACCAATCGGTGATCCAGGGTTTTATTTAAAAACAAATAGTTATAGGGATATGCGTGTCGCTGATATTTATTGCCCTTCCCTCGTTGAGAAGGTAGTGATAAGCTGTCACCCTGAACAGCTGCATGGTGTACTTCCTCCCACGGTGATGTTAGGGACTGATGTCCGAGATTTGTACCGAGCAATGTAAGATAACGGTAAAGTCACCATAGCCCCAGATGACCAAAGGGCTGCTTTCCCCTTTGGGGAGGGGGAGGGGGGGGGGGGGGGGGGGGGGGGGGAGGTGACTGGTGGTGATTTAACCTGAGGGTCACCACACCTCAGGCAAGGGGCAAAGTTGAGAAGGCGGGGCCTTCATGAATAACCTCAGCCGGTGCGGGAATTGAACCCACACTGCTGGCCTCGCTCCGCATCACGAACCAGCTGTCTAGCCAAGTGAGCTACTATGAGGTGAAACCACCATATTGATTAAGGAAGCACATTGCAACATGTTCCCACAGAAGGTGGGACAAGTTGGGTAGATTGCGGCTGCAGGTTAAACCACTTCCATCCCTCTTTGCTTTCATACCTTTTACCAGTGAGAATGCGGGGAAAAGAATCCACTTTAAAATATTTCATGGGTGGGAGCGGCACGGTGGCGCAGTGGTTAGCACTGCTGCCTCACGGCGCTGAGGACCCGGGTTCGGTCCCGGCCCTGGGTCACTGTCCGTGTGGAGTTTGCACATTCTCCCCATGTCTGCATGGGTCTCACCCCCACAACCCAGAGATGTGCAGGGTAGGCGGATTGGCCACGCTAAATTGCCCCTTAATTTGTAAAAAAAAATGAATTGGGTACTCTAAATTTATGTCAAAATATATTTCATGCCATCTGCTAATTGTATGATTTATGTTTTCAGGCACTTTGACAGAGGAATAAATGACTGGCTCTGCAAGTGAGTAACAAATGTTCATTTAATTCCTTTCAATTTTCAACCCGGGACAAGATCACATTTTTAAAAACATTACAGGACGTGGGTGGGCCTGGCTGGGCCCGCATTTGTTGCCCATCCCCAGTTGCCACTGAATTGAGTGCTTTGTTCGGCCATTTCAGGGGGCAGTTAATAGTCAACCACATCGCTGTGGGTCTGGAGTCATGTGTAGGCCAGACCGGGTAAGGGCGGCAGATTCCTTTCCTGAAGGAACATTATTGGATTGGATTTGTTTATTGTCACGTGTACCGAGGTGCAGTGAAAAGTATTTTTCTGCGAGCAGCTCAGACAGATCATTTAGCATTTGAAAGAAAAGAAAAGAAAAAGAAAGGACAATGGGGTTTTTACAACAATCAACGATAGTTTCATGGGCACCATTACTCCCGTGTACTTTTTCTTTTCCCCAGGTACGTTTATGATTATCTGGGAGAAGACCATGACAACATTCTGAAGGAGCTGCTGGCCACAGTTTGCACCTTCCTAATCACCACTCTGTGGCTGGGCCCAGGGAATGTGGTCTACATCTGGTCCGTGTGTAACTGCTTTGGCCTGAACTTTGAACTCTGGGTGCAAAAGTTCTTCCAGCGTGAGCCCTTTGCATCAATTGAGGTACGGTCCTAGTTTCAAAACACGCCCCTTGTTGGTTGATATTCTTTGCATCCACTCCTTACTCCCTGAAGTTGGGTGATTCTGCAAATATCCTGGTTCGGGAGGTACAAGCTGAGCCATTCAGACCTCTTATTGTCAATGCCTGGTTTGGTAGCACTCTCACACCTGCATCCGGAGGCCGTGGGTTCAAGCCCCTACCCCAGGATTTGAGTGTACAAATGTAGACTGACAATCCTGGACAGTATTGATTGCTATTTTTCGGATGAGATGCGAAACTGAGGCCCTTCCTGGCCTCACGGGTGAACTCAAGAAATGGGAGCAGAGAGTAGACCACTCGGCCCATCGAAGCCTGCTCCACCATTCAGTACCGCCATGGAGATCTTGGTCTCCATTTTCCTGCCTCTACCCATATGGCCTCAATTCCCCGAGAGACCAGAAATCTGTCTATCCCAGTTTTAAGTACATTAAACCGGGTGTCATAATATGGACCCATGCACATCATGAGGTAAAAGCAGGCAGTGACAGACACCCAGGTGAGCCAATCAATATACAGGGCAGAACACGACCAATCACAAGTCAGAACACCAAAGGGGGGGGCTTCCAACTATAAACACACAAGGCATCAGCACTCCGCCTCTTTCCACTGGTGATAGCTGTAGTGACAGTCAGGGTGTACAAATCATTCAACACCTCCTACACGTGGATCAGAACTAGCCTGGTCTAGATAGTTAGAGTTAGTTTACTTAGGAGTAGAGAATCAACCCACAGGCAGCTGTGTGTTTCGTTACTGGAGTTCAATGAACTCTATTGAACCAACGCCTCCGTTTGCTGTGTGCTTTATCAGTCAACTGCATTGTGTTGCAGTCTGTGTTACCCCAGGGTGAATAACACGACACCGGGGAGCATTCCACAACCCTTGGGGGCAGAAAATGCCAATGGTTCACGGGCCGGAGTGAAGAAATTCCTCCTCATCTCAGTCCTAAATTATTGGCTCCTATCCTGAGGCTGTGCCTCACGTTTGAGATTCCCTGACCAGGTCTCGTTGCACATTTGCCTCCCCTAATTTATTGCCATTCAGATGATAACCTGCCGTCCTGTTTTTGCTGCCTCCTCTCCCTCCGAACTGCTCTATTCTTTATTTCGAGCCAGTGTTCCCGGGTTCTACACTTCTCAGCCAGGGGAAGCATCCTATCATTGCCTCTGGACAGGAGAGAAACCTGTTAAATGTCTGCACACATTTACGGATCATGGAGCAGTTGATGGGATGAAAATGCAAAATGAAAATCGTTTATTGTCACGAGTAGGCTTCAAATGAAGTTACTGTGAAAAGCCCCTAGTCGCCACATTCCGGCGCCTGTTCGGGGAGGCTGTTACAGGAATCGAACCGTGCTGCTGGCCTGCTTGGTCTGCTTTCAAAGCCAGCAATTTAGCCCTGTGCTAAACAGTAACGAGGAGGCAGGGCACAATTTTGTGCACAGTAAGAAGTCTTATAACACCAGGTTAAAGTCCAACAGGTTTGTTTCAAACACTAGCTTTCAGAGCACTGCTCCTCCCTCAGGTGAATGGAGAGGTAAGTTCCAGAAACATATATATAGACAAAGTCAAAGATGCCAGACAATGCTTAGAATGCGAGCATTTGCAGGTAATTAAGTCGTTACAGATCCAGAGAGAGGGGTAATCCCAGGTTAAAGAGGTGTGAATTGTCTCAAGCCAGGACAGTTGGTAGGATTTTGCAAGCCCAGGCCAGATGGTGGGGGGTGAATGTAATGCGACTTGAATCCAAGGTCCCGGTTGAGGCCGTACTCATGTGTGCGGAACTTGGCTATAAGTTTCTGCTCGCCGATTCTGCGTTGTTGCGCGTCCTGAAGACCGCCTTGGAGAACGCTTACCCGGAGATCAGAGGCTGAATGCCCTTGACTGCTGAAGTGTTCCCCGACTGGAAGGGAACATTCCTGCCTGGCGATTGTCGTGCGATGTCCGTTCATTCGTTGTCGCAGCGTCTGCATGGTCTCGCCAATGTACCACGCTTCAGGACATCCTTTCCTGCAGCGTATGAGGTAGACAATGTTGGCCGAGTCGCACGTGTATGTACCGCGTATCTGGTGGGTGGTGTTCTCACGTGTAATGGTGGTACCCATGTCGATGATCTGGCACGTCTTGCAGAGATTGCCATGGCAGGGTTGTGTGGTGTCGTGGTCGCTGTTCTGAAGGCTGGGTAGTTTGCTGCAAACAATGGTTTGTTTGAGGTTGCGCGGTTGTTTGAAGGCAAGTAGTCAGGGTGTGGGGCTGGCCTTGGCAAGATGTTCATCTTCATCGATGACGTGTTGAAGGCTGCGAAGAAGATGTTGTAGTTTCTCCGCTCAGGGAAAGTACTGGACGACGAAGGGTACTCTGTTGGTTTTGTCCCGTGTTTGTCTTCTGAGGAGCCATTTTGTGTGGCAGCAATGGTCTCCCACCAACAATGATTAATGTGCATGGGGGTTTTTTATGAAATAAATTCATTCAGTAATAATAATCTTTATTGTCACAAGTAGGCGTACATTAACAGCGCAATGAAGTTACTGTGAAAAGCCCCTAGTCGCCACATTCTGCCACCTGTTCGGGTACACAGAGGGAGAATTCAGAATGTCCAAATCACCCAACAGCACGTCTTTCAGGACTTATGGGAGGAAACCGCAGCACCCGGAGGAAACCCACACAGACACGGGGAGAGCGTGCAGACTCCACACAGACAGTGATTCCCCAAGCGGGAATCGAACCTGGGACCCTGGCACTGTGAAGCAACAGTGCTAACCACAGTGCTACCGTGCCGCCCAATTTTTCAGCAGCACTCTGAATCATCAGTCCAGGCCTCTGGATTGCTAGTTCAGTGACATCACCGTTATTCTACCTTCCCCAGTAAGGGTTTGCTGGCAATGCAGGTATTATAGTTATAGCTGTTCAGCCTGGTCAACATGCTTAGTGCCATACTCCCCACTCTCTTTCTGTCTGTGACCCTCGGACATCCTCATCCTCGAGCACCTGTCCAACTCCCGTTCAACATGGTTCATGGAATTAGCACTCACTAGTGTTTCAGGTTGAGTTGTTCCAATCCCGACTGCTCTCCCAAGCCAGAGAAATTCCTCTTTGTGGAGTCACAGAGGGATTGACAGCATATAAAGAGACCACTCAGCCCATCATCTATGTGCCATCCGAGAGACATCTGGCCTCATCCTATCCCACAGCTCTTGGCCCTGTAGCATTTGGTGCCTCAAGTGCATATCTAATTTTCCTTTTGGAATGCGATGAGGTTCTCTGCTTCTGCTTCCTTCTCGGGGCAATGAGGGATGGGCAATAAATGTTGGCCTATCCAGTGAGACCCTCATCCTGTGAGCAAATATAAATCCAGGCAGTGAGCACCAGACCCCCCCCCCCCCCCCCCCCTTAGGGTAAACAGATTTCTCCTTAGCTCCCTCTAATGATCGTACTAATTACATTAAATCCAAACCCCCCCACCCACCTCCCCGGTAGTCCTTACTGCTGAAATTCTCCATTACTGTCAGCATCCTTATAAATCTCCTGCACGCCCTCTCCAGCCCAAGTACATTCCCCTGTCATGTGACGATGGAATTAAGTGCTATGGTCGTGATGGAACCATCAATTCACCAGACACGTGTTTCGATATGAATCTAGGCTTTAATCGGCTTACTACAGAGCCAGCCTGTTACCCGTTGATGAACTCTCAGTGAACTGCAGGCTGACTCTGGACAAGGGTATTTTTACAGCAGCACTAGGGGGAGGAGTCGTGGGCGGAGCCAAGGGTGGAGCCCTGTGCAAGCTCCTGAGCATTCCCAGAGCTACTCCCCCTAGTGGTCGGATAACGCTACTGCGCTTACAAAGACATAGTGTGAATTATCATGTTACATTCACCACAGGTCGAACTAACGTTTTATGTATTTTCAGCACGTCCTCCCCGCTCTGACACACTGTGCCTCAGACAGTTAAGGAAAGGATTCCACCTCCCTTATTGACCTAAATGAAAAGCGAAATACTGCAGGTGCTCAAATCGGATACTCAGCGAGACCTTGGTGTCCTCGTGCATCAGTCGCTGAAAGTAAGCTCGTAGGTACAGCAGGCAGTAAAGAAGGCAAATGGTATGTTGGCCTTCATAGCGAGAGGATTTGACTATACGAATAGGGTATTGGTGAGGCCACACCTGGAGTATTGTGGGCAGTTTTGGTGTCCTTATCTGAGGAAGGATGTTCTTGTTATGGAGGGAGTGCAGCGAAGGTTTACCAGGCTGATTCCTGGGATGGTGGGACTGTCATATGGAGAGAGACTAAGTCGGTTAGGATTAGATTCATTGGAGTTTAGAAGAGTGAGAGGGGATCTCATAGAAACTTACACAATTCCGACAGGATGAGACAGAGTAGATTCAGGAAGAATGTTCCCGATGGTGGGGGAGTCCAGAACTAGGGTCATAGTTTGAGGATAAGGGGGTAAACCCTTTAGGACTGTGGTGAGGAGAAATTTCCTCACCCAGAGAGTGGTGAATCTGTGGAATTCACGACCGCAAGAAAGTAGTTGAGATGAAAATGCTGTGTAATTGCAAGAAGGAATTAGATGTCGCTTTTGGGGCTGAAGGGATCAAGGGATATGGGGGGGGGGGGGGGGGGGGGGAGGTGGGATCAGGGTATTGAGCTTGATGATCAGCCATGAACATAATGAATCGAAGGGCCGAATGGCCTCCTCCTGCTTCTATTTTCCATGTTTAAAATAGAAAATGCTCGAAAAACTCAGCAGGTCTGGCATGGTCGGTGGAGAGGGAATAGAGTTCACGTTTCGAGTCTGTTTTGTGGTGATCGTAGATCTGAGTAGATGCAATACAACTGAGCAAGCACTTCGAGTCTGTTTGACTTCTTCAGAGCTGAAGGGACACGAAACGTTGACTTTATTTCTGCTCCACAGATGCTGCCAGGCCTGGTGAGCTTTCTGTCTTCGTGCCTTATTGGCTTGTCCTGCTGCCGACAGGAGTCGGCGGATGGGCACTCTGAGGTATCCGCTCCTTCTCACTTCCCTGACCATTCAGGATGTTCTCCCTCGCCTGGTTTGTCCTTCCCAGTTGCATTACCCCACACTTCTTCAGATTGAATTCCCTCTGCCACCTTCCTGCCCACCTGACCAGTCCATTGTCATCTCCTTGCAGTCGACCGCTTTCTCCCTCCGCGTCAACCACCCGGCCAGTGACACGCTTGCCTTTTCCTCCTCTCCCAGGCTAACCAGATGTCCGAGACGATGTCACGAAGAATTAGAGGAGTGTTTGGAGCTGCAAACTTCTGGGCTATTATTTTGTTCAATGTCCTTTCACTGAACAGCGTCGACTTTGCTGTACTGGTGGCGAGAAGGTTGATCATCACTGGTAAGTTTGATTCCTGGGGTGGACTAATGAACATTGTTTCAGTGAAGTTGGGCGTGGACAGGTTTACTTTAATGCCCATTTCCTCACGGACCCACCTTTGTGTAACCAGCGCGTTCAATTCCGTGCTGTAAATTTCTATAATCCAATGACGCAGTGAATTGCAGTGTTGGGGTTGCTTTTACAACAGGCTGGTGCAGCAACGATGGGCTGAATGGCTGCCTTTGGTGACGTAGCCATGATGTGGAGATGCCGGCGTTGGACTGGGGTGAGCACAGTAAGAAGTCTTACAACACCAGGTTAAAGTCCAACAGGTTTGTTTCAAACACGAGCTTTCGGAGCACGGCTCCTTCTTCAGGTGAATGATTCACCTTCAGGTGAATGATTCAGGATTCACCTGAAGAAGGAGCCGTGCTCCGAAAGCTCGTGTTTGAAACAAACCTGTTGGACTTTAACCTGGTGTTGTAAGACTTCTTACTTTGGTGACGTAAGCTTTGAGGATTCAAATAATAATAATCTTTATTAGTGTCCCAAATAGGCTTACATTAACACTGCAGTGAAGTTACTGTGAAAAGCCCCTAGTCGCCACATTCCAGCGCCTGTTCGGGTACAGAGGGAGAATTCAGAATGTCCAATTCACCTAATAAGCACATCTTTCGGGACTTGTGGGAGGAAACCGGAGTGCCCGGTGGAAACCCACGCAGACACGGGGAGAACGTGCAGACTCCGCACAGACACTGACCCAAACTGGAACCGAACCGGGACGCAGGGGCTTATTGAAACTTACTGTATACTGCAAGGCCTGGAGAGAGTGGATGTGGAGAGAATGTTTCCATTAGATGGAGATGCGAGAGCCAGAGGACACAGCCTCAGACTAAAGGGACAATCCTTTAAAACTGAGATGAGGAGGAATTGCTTCAGCCAGAGGGTGGTGAATCTGTGGAACACTTTGCCGCAGAAGGCTGTGGAGGCCAAATCACTGAGTGTCTTTAAGACCGGGATAGATAGGTTCTTGATTAATAAGGGGATCGGGGTTAATGGGGAGAAGGCAGGAGAATGAGGATGAGAAAAATATCAGCCATGATTGAATAGCAGAGCAGATTCGATGGGCCAAGTGGCCTAATTCTGCTCCTATATCTATGGTCCTAGAATTGTCTGCCAAGGGAAATAATTTTATCCTGTCCACTCTATCTCATCCCTTCAATTTTGTACACCTCAATCAAGTCACCCTCCGTCTTCTCTGTTCTAAGGAAAATAACCCCAACCTATCAAATCTCTCCACGTAGCTACACTTTTCTAGCCCTGGCCACATTCTCGTAAACCTCCTTTGCACCCTGCAATTATGTCCTTCCTATAATACCCCCTCCCTCTGCAACTGGATTGGCACCTGACCATAGACCACAATCAGCGAGGGTAAAGAAGGACGTCTCCTCCACGAGTCCTCAATATCGGGGCCATGCAAGGCTGCGTACTTCGCCCCCTCTGCCCATTATCCAAATGCCAGAAGAAAAGTGTCACGGTGGTAAGAGCACCAGGTAACCCATTCAGATCAAAGACCTCCACGCAATGTCTCCCTAGAGCACGGTGGCTGAGGGTGGGAAATCTGGGTCTGGTAGATCAGGTCTCACTATCCGGCAGTGCCATTCACTTGCCAGCCTGCCCATTGTCTTTGACTGGTGTCACCACCTTGCCACATTTACAGTGCTACAGGTGCCACCCCAGCAATCCACCCATCTTGGTCATTGTTCTCACGATGTTGGCAGAGTGAGGTATGTGGTGATATGCATCACTGTAAATACACAAGGGGTTAATGTAAATACACGTAGACTAGATAGACACTAGAGGGAGCACCAGAGACATGACACACAGACATTCAACCAATAAGTCAGTAAGATAGGACACGACCAATGGGCATTCACGATACACACAGAGGTGACACTACCACAGGGGGGCATTACACCAACCCATATATAAAGGACACAACACACATGATCTGCCTCTTTCCAGTGGAGACACTCAGTGAGTACAGACACAGGGATGATTCAACATCACACCCACCACGTGGATTGTAGCAGACTGGTTAGTTAGTCTGAGTAGCTAAGGCAGGATTAACAGTAGAGTCGAATCCAAGTAGGAGAATTGTTAACAGTTTAATAAATGTGTTAAAGCTATCTCCACGTCTGAACCTTCCTTTGTCAGATCAAGGAAGCAGCTTATGCTAAGTCAAGAGCATAACAAGACAAGGTGGGAGGGTATAAATGCACGAGCCTGTTTGAACTTGCGAGCTTCCAGCAGCTGTCCCTGCTGCCAATCAGGAGCCGAACACCTAATAATAATAATCATCTCTATTAGTGTCACAAGTAAGCTGTCATTAACACTGCAATGAAGTTACTGTGAAAACCTGCCTGTTGCCCGAACACTCTTAATGTCACTTGCACCCTCTCAGCCCCTTTTCTCACTCAAACACACAATCATGTCCTCCACACTGCTGTGTTTTCAATCACTCGAGGAAGGTTTTTTTCATTGAGTCTTCCATGGGAAATGGCATTGCAAGGCCAGCATTGTTTGCCTATCCCTAGTTGCCTTAAGACCATAAGAAATAGGAAAAGGAGTAGGCCATTTGGCCCCTCGAGCCTCCTCCACCATTCAATAGGATATGGCTGATCCAACATTCCTCACACGCACTTTCCTTTTTTTTGGGAAAATTTAGAGTACTCAATTCATTTTTTCCAATTAAGGGGAAATTTAGCGTGGCCAATCCACCTACCCTGCACATCTTTTGGGTTGTGGGGGCGACATCTCGCACACACGGGGAGAATGCGCAAACTCCACACGGGCAGTGACCCAGAGCCGGGATCGAACCCGGGTCCTCGGCGCCGTGAGGCAGCAGTGCTAACCGCTGTGCCAGCATGCTGCCCTCACATGCACTTTCCTGCCCTTTCCCCGTAACCCTTGAGTCCCTTCCTGATCAAGATTCTATCTCAGCCTTGAATATATACAAGGACTGTCTCCCCACAGCTCTCCGGGGCAAGCGGTTCCAAAGACCTCTCAACCCTCTGAGAGAAGACATTCCCCCTCATCTGGTCTTAAATTGGCACCCCTTTATTCTGAGACTGTGCCCTCTGGTCCTAGACTCTCCCACAAGGTGACACATCCTCTCAGCATTTACCATGTCAATCCCCTGAAGAATCCAATATGATTCAATGAGATCACCTCTCATTCTTCTGATCTCCAATGAGTAGAGTCCCAATCTGTTTAACCTCGGCTGATAAGACAGTCCCTCCATACCGGGGATCATCCTGGTGAACCCGTGGACCTGCTCGACCATTTCAGAGGGTCGTTAAGAGTCAACCACATTGCTGTGTTTGGACTCACTGCAGGTGTAGGCCAGACAGGGCAACGATTGCCGATTTTACGAAACCCAGTGGGTGTTAAACAACATGCAGTGATAGTTTTCCCGTCACCATTACCGAGACTAGTCTCACTTCCAGATTTTGTAAACTGCCGCGGTGGGATTTGAACTCAGGACCCCAGAGCATTAACCCAGGCCTCTGGATTACCAGTCTAGTGGAATACCACTACGTCACCATCTGGGGTTATTGGGTTACGGGGATAAGGTGGAAGTGAGGGCTGAAGTGGGTCGATGCAGTCTCGATGGGCCGAATGGCCTCCTTCTGCACTGTATGTTCTATACCCCTAGCTCAGGCATCACACTCTGTTTTCATGCCATGATGAGTCAGTCCATCTGATTTGAGATCAACTGAGATTATTTACCTGTTTAAGCGGGCAAAAAGGAGAAGTGAACATGTGGTGGCACCAACTGTTAAAACTTTAGTTTTAGTTGGATGGAGATCTTGATTTCACGATATGAAAGTTTGTTGTGTGACACCTGTCATGTGAGAGCACCTTTAAGAAATGGGTGTTTACTACTGCAGTGATGTCAGAGAGTGGGTGGAGCTGGGCTGTCTGTCAGCTTTTTACTTTCGTTTTTGAGCAGGCTGCAGGGTGTGTTTTAGTTTCATTTTCAGTGTTGGAGCTGAAGCCAGACCCAGCAGGTGCACTGCTGTTCTCTCTGCCATCAAAAGACTATCTCTTGATCATTTGGTGAATTCAGAATTGTAAATGTTTTCAGTAGTGAATGTCAACCTAATGTGCTTCTGTTGAAAGGTGTTTCTTCTGTCTTCTGGATGTTGTTTGGGAAGCTTTAAGAATTACTTGGAGATGTATTCTTTGGGGGTTGTATTTGAATTGATGGTTGCTAAGATGGTCACTGTATGTTTTAAAAAGGTTAACTTGAGTTCATAGAATAAACATTGTTTTGCTTTAAAAATTACTTTTCCATTTCTGCTGTACCACACCTGTAGAGTGGGCCGTGTGCTCCCCATACCACAATCTAGTAAAAGTTGTGGGTTGGGTGAACTCCATGCTACACTTTGGGGTTCTCTAAACCCTGGCCCATAACACACCAAAGCGGATGTTGATGAGATGGGAGCAGAGCGGGAAAATCACCCGTCCATCAAACCTACTCCTGTGCAATCCCGACCCTCATGACTGTAGCCCATGCATTGAACCTGCTGGTGAAGGGATCTGCTAGACCCACAATGATGCCTTGCCCATACTGCCCCACATTCCTGACTAACCTTGCGTCACATTCCCGTGGACCTAGCAACCAGTGGGCCACAATGACCTCACGCAGTTCTGATTGACCTCTTATTCTTGTCACCAAATCAATCACTACTGATTTGCTATAACATAGGATAATTCTCAAACACATTCTAATTAGATGATATCCAGTGGGTTTACTGTAGATTGATTGATGAATTAATTGCTGTGATTAGTCAGAAACTCCATAATTAACTTTCCTCTCCGTCCCTCATTACCTTTAACCGAATGGCTTGCTAGGCCATCTGATGTTAGATGAGGATAAATGAGGGTGCCAGAACGTCACAATAATGGCATCATAGAATCATTACAGTGCAGAAGAAGGCCATTCAGCCCATCGAGTTTGCACCAATCCTTGACAAGAGCTCTCTACCTAGTGCCACGTCCCCACCCTATCCCTGTAACCCAGTAACATCACCTAACCTTTTGGACACTAAGGGGCAATTCAGCATAGCCCATCCACCTAGCCTGTACATCTTGGGACCGTGGGAGGAAACCGGAGCACCCGGAGGAAATGCACGCAGACACGGGGAGAACATGCAAACCCCACCTCAATAATTACTCAAGGTCGGAATTGAGCCCGTGTTCCTGGCGCTGTGAGGCAGCAGTGCTAACCACTATGCCACCCAATAGTGCTGCTGTATTTTTTATTTCTGTCTGAGGGGGCAGAATGGACAATGGTTTGTCATCTCATCTGAGATATGACTTCGAGTCAACAACATTGCTGTGGGTCTGGAGGCACATGTAGGCCAGGTCAGGTCAGGACAGCAGATTTCCCTCTCGAAAGGACATTAGCGAATCAGATGGGTATTTTTCAACAATCAGTGATAGTTTCACAGTCACAATTTAAGCTTCAGATTCCCGATTTTATTTAATTGGATTTAAATTCCACCAGCTGCCATGGTGGGATTTGAACCCCTGCTCCCAGAGCATTAACGTGGATCTCTGGATTACTGATCCAGTAACGTAACCACTCCGCCACCACCTCCCCCGGTATCATGTGACTGGAAATCCCATCCAGAAATTCTCATGTTTAAAATGGCTAATTGCCACAGTGTATGTGGCTTCATTTAGGATTCTCCCCAACGTAACCCAGACCGTGATTGGCTGCATTGCCAACAGCGGATATTTTTCATTATTGTCGAGACAATTTACAAGTGTTCAAGGTGCCCAGAACAGTACAGGAAAACAAAAAGTAATCGGAGGCTGCAAAAGGGATGAGCTACAACCCACTGGGACACGACAGGACAGGAAGGTGCGTAGGAAGCCACAGCAGATTCCTGGTCCTATAAATAATGCTGCTGGAGATCCAGTAGAAGGAGACCTACTTGATATTCTTTCCCCAGAGCACGTTCTCCTGCAGACTACGTCATATAAGGGAGAAGCGAAACTGGATGAAGTGGTAAAGGATGGTTAAATCCAGGTGAAATATCCTTTAGCCGTACATTCGAAAACCAAACACATTCAAAAGCCAAACGTTTTGGGGGTCAAGGGTCATGAAGAGAAGGCAGGAGAATGGGGATTAAATGAAAAATGAAAATCGCTTATTGTCACGAGTAGGCTTCAAATGAAGTTACTGTGAAAAGCCCCTAGTCGCCACATTCCCGCGCCTATTCGGGGAGGCTGTTACAGGTTGGGGATGAGAAACATATAGAACATAGAACTGTACAGCACAGTACAGGCCCTTCGGCCCACGATGTTGTGCCAAACTATTCAAAACTAAGATCAAATCAACCTACTCCCAATCATTCTAATGCACTCCATGTCTATCAAATAACTGCTTGAAAGTTCCTAAAGTATCCAACTCTACTACCATAGCTGGGAGTGCGTTCCACGCCCCAACCACTCTCTGAGTAAAGAACCTACCTCTGACATCCCTCCTATATCTTCCACCATGAACCTTATAGTTATGCCCCCTTTATTGAAAGGCTTTATTGATGGGCTGAATGGCCTAATTGTGCTCCTAAGGCTTATGGTTTTTGGAATGCCTGTGCAGTTAATTTGTATGTTAAGAAAACAGATGTTATATTATAGGTATAATATGTATTAACGGATAAGAAGTTGGGTGTGTGACAGTTGCAAAATGAATAAGCAGCCTAGTATTTGTAGATTATAGCTAGCCTAGTGTAAAGATACACTTTCAGAGACTCCATTAATGAACGCAAAAAGGATTTATGAATAAGAATTGCTCATCTTCAATCCTGCAGCTTGTTCCCTACATGTTTCCGGCCTAAATGGACTCCATCCTCTGGGGCGACTGGGGCTGCTCTGTGTTGCTCTGAAAGACACAATCACCACACCTCTACCCCTTTAACTCCTTTATACAACCTTCGGGAAAATCACCACACCTCTACCCCTTTAACTCCTTTATACAACCTTCGCGTCCCTCCACTGTAAGAGAATCCTATGCCAGGCTACTAGAGACGCAAAGGCCAGTGTACAGGCCTCTCTCGCCTCCTGCACTCCCGGCTTCGATGCTACCCCAAAGATCGCGAGCCCCCAGCCCGGCTCCACCCTGGAACCGACCACCCTGGACAAAGTCCCCGCCATCCCCTTCCAAAACCCCTCCAACGCCGGACACGCCCAAAACATGTGGGTGTGGTTTGCCGGGCCTCCCGAACACCTCCCGCACCTGTCCTCCCCCCCCAAAGAACCGGCTCATCCTTGCCCCAGTCATGTGCGCCCTATGCAGCACCTTCAGCTGAATTAAGCTGAGCCGTGCGCAAGAAGAGGACGAATTCACCCTCCCCAGAGCATCCGCCCTGACGTCCCCTCGTCGATCTCCTCCCCGAGTTCCTCCTCCCACTTCGCTTTCAGCTCCTCCACCGAGGCTGCCTCCTCCTCCTGCATCACCTGATAAATTGCCGAGATCCTACCCTCACCGACCCACGTCCTCGAGAGACGCTAGGGCAGCACGGTGGCACAGTGGTTAGCACTGCTGCATCACGGCGCCGAGGTCCCAGATTCGATCCCGGCTCTGGGTCACTGTTTGTGTGGAGTTTGCACATTCTCCCCGTGTCTGCGCGGGTCTCACCCCACAACCCAAAAATGTGCAGGGTAGGTGGATTGGCCACGCTAAACTGCCCCTTCATTGGAAAAAATGAATTGGGCACTCTAAATTTTTATATTAAAAAAAATAGGAGACGCACAGGTGCCAGACCAAAAAGCAGGGTCGGGATAATTTATCCTCGTCGCCAGATGTGGCGATACACTATTATTTAGTAATAAGAATTGTTCAGCAGCCCCATGGCTACAGCTTGTTCCCTGCATGCCTCTGGCCTAAGATGACTCCAACCCCTGGGGTGATTACCCACGCCGAGTCCCAGTTGGTCATCCAAGCCAGGTGACCCGTTTCTGCTGTGTTGCCCTTAAAGGAATAATCACCCTACCTAGGCTTACGCCACTGTAACGTAAGTAGGCCTGTGTCGCTATGCGGTACCCGAAAACTAAAATTATCTGAATAACAAAACGCCATTGGCGCCAAGGGGTTTCAGATTGCGGATACTCGACCTGTAATGGATACTTGACCTGTAATGGATACTTGACCTGTAATGGGAAGAAATTACGTACATTTAAATAGCACCTTTTCGCAACCTCAGGCCAACGCTCCCATCTAACAGCATTGTGACAATGCTCAGATGATCATTGGATGAGGGATCAATGTTGCCAAAGTCACAAAGAACTGCCCTGCTCCTCTTCAAAATAATCCCGTTGCATTTTGTGAGTCGGTCTGAGGGCTTTGGAATTCCCCAATTATTGAATATATTTAAGGTAAGGCTAGGCTGACTTTTGGTGTCTCGGGGATTTGGGGGATATGGAGAGCAGAGTTGAAACCCTGGATCATATTGAATAGCGGAGCTGGCTCAACGGGCCCTGTGGTCCACCCTTGCCCCTGTTATGTTCTTATCAGGGTTTCTTGTGTTATAAACAGATGAACAGCTTCTGAGCCAAGGTGACTTTACTTTGAGATGATCTCCTCGAGGTGGTGAATTCGCGTTGTGTTGATTTGAATGTGAATTTGCTTCAAGCCTCTCATTTGGTTTAATCATTCCTGATGTGATTCCTGTTCGCACACAGGTCTACTCGGCAAGCCGCAACTTTAAAATCGTGTCTTTAATTTACCAGGCAGCAATAGAATAGCACAGCATAACCAGAGGTCATGGTAGCATTGTGGATAGCACAAATGCTTCACAGCTCCAGGGTCCCAGGTTCGATTCCAGCTTGGGTCACTGTCTGTGCGGAGTCTGCACATCCTCCCCGTGTGTGCGTGGGTTTCCTCCGGGTGCTCCGGTTTCCTCCCACAGTCCAAAGGTGTGCAGGTTAGGTGGATTGGCCATGATAAATTGCCCTTAGTGTCCAAAATTGCCCTTAGTGTTGGGTGGGGTTACTGGGTTATGGGGATAGGGTGGAGGTGTTGACCTTGGGTAGGGTGCTCTTTCCAAGAGCCGGTGCAGACTCGATGGGCCGAATGGCCTCCCTCTGCACTGCAAATTCTATGATAATCTATGATAGCCTCCCTGTGGCCCATCGAGTCTGCACCAGCCCTCCAAAGAGGATCCTACGCAGGCCCACACACCCGCCCTATCCCCATAACCCCACCTAATCTTTGGACTCTTAAGGGGCAATTTACCTAACCTGCACATCTTTGGACTGTGGGAGGAAACCGGAGCACCCGGAGGAAACCCACACACACACGGGGAGAACGTGCAGACTCCACACAGACACTGTGGTAGGGAATCTACGTGTGGCGCCAGAGGAAATGAGCAAGGTAATGAATGAATACTTTGCATCAGTATTCACCAGAGAGAAGGAATTGGTGGATGTTGAGTCTGGAGAAAGATATGTAGATAGCCTGGGTCACATTGAGATCCAAAAAGACGAGGTGTTGGGCGTCTTGAAAAATATTAAGGTGGATAAGTCCCCAGGGCCTGAAGGGATATACCCCAGAATACTGAAGGAGGCTAGAGAGGAAATTGCTGAGGCCTTGAAAGAAATTTTTGGATCCTCACTGTCTTCAGCTGATGACCCGGAGGATGGAGAATAGCCAATGTTGTTCCTTTGTTTAAGAAAGGTAGCAAGGATAATCCAGGGAACTACAGGCTGGTGAGCCTTACGTCAGTGGTAGGGGAATTACTGGAGAGAATTCTTCGAGACATGATCTACTCCCTTTTGGAAGCAAGTGGTCGTATTAGTGAGAGGCAGAACAGTTTTGTGAAGGGGAGGTCATGTATCACTAACTTGATAGAGTTTTTTGAGAGGTCACAAAGATTATTGATGCAGGTAGGGCAGTGGATGTTGTCAATATGGACTTCAGTGAGGCCTATGACAAGGTCCCTTATGGTAGACTGGTACAAAAGGTGAAGTCACACGGGATCAGGGGTGAGCTGGCAAGATGGATACAGAACTGGCTAGGTCATAGAAGGCAGAGAGTAGCAATGGAAGGGTGCTTTTCTGATTGGAGGGCTGTGACTAGTGGTGTTCCGCAGGGATCAGTGCTGGGACCGTTGCTGTTCGTAGTATATATAAATGATTTGGAGGAAAATGTAACTGCTCAGATTAGTAAGTTTGCAGACAACACAAAGGTTGGTGGAATTGCGGATATCATTGAGGACTGTCAGAAGATACAGCAGGATTTAGATCGTTTGGAGACTTGGGCGGCAAGATGGCAGATGGAGTTTAAGCCGGACAAATGTGAGGTAATGCATTTAGGAAGGTCTAATACAGGTAGGGAATATACGGTGAATGGTAGAACCCTCAAGTGTATTGACAGTCAGAGGGATCTGGGTGTACAGGTCCACAGGTCACTGAAAGGGGCAACACAGGTGGAGAAGGTAGTCAAGAAAGCATACGGCATGCTTGCCTTCATTGGCCGGGGCATTGAGTATAAAAAATGGTAAGACATGTGCCAAAATGGCAAAAATGGCAAGATGCATGGCATTAAGGGTAAAGTAGTAGCATGGATAGAGGATTGGTTAATTAATAGAAAGCAAAGAGTGGGGATTAATGGGTGTTTCTCTGGTTGGCAATCAGTAGCTAGTGGTGTCCCTCAGGGATCCGTGTTGGGCCCACAATTGTTCACAATTTACATAGATGATTTGGAGTTGGGGACCAAGGGCAATGTGTCCAAGTTTGCAGATGACACTAAGATGAGTGGTAAAGCGAAAAGTGCAGAGGATACTGGAAGTCTGCAGAGGGATTTGGATAGGTTAAGTGAATGGGCTCGGGTCTGGCAGATGGAATACAATGTTGACAAATGTGAGGTTATCCATTTTGGTAGGAATAACAGCAAACGGGATTATTATTTAAACGATAAAATATTAAAGCATGCCGCTGTGCAGAGAGACTTGGGTGTGCCAGTGCATGAGTCACAGAAGGTTGGTTTACAGGTGCAACAGGTGATTAAGAAGGCAAATGGAATTTTGTCCTTCATTGCTAGAGGGATGGAGTTTAAGACTAGGGAGGTTATGTTGCAATTGTATAAGGTGTTAGTGAGGCCACACCTGGAGTATTGTGTTCAGTTTTGGTCTCCTTACTTGAGAAAGGACGTACTGGCACTGGAGGGTGTGCAGAGGAGATTCACCAGGTTAATCCCAGAGCTGAAGGGGTTGGATTATGAGGAGAGGTTGAGTAGACTGGGACTGTACTCATTGGAATTTAGAAGGATGAGGGGGGATCTTATAGAAACATTTAAAATTATGAAGGGAATAGATAGGATAGATGCGGGCAGGTTGTTTCCACTGGCGGGTGAAAGCAGAACTATGGGACATAGCCTCAAAATAAGGGGAAATAGATTTAGGTCTGAGTTTAGGAGGAACTTCTTCACCCAAAGGGTTGTGAATCTATGGAATTCCTTGCCCAGTGAAGCAGTTGAGGCTCCTTCATTACATGTTTTTAAGGTAAAGATAGATAGTTTTTTGAAAAATAAAGGGATTAAGGGTTATGGTGTTCGGGCCGGAAAGTGGAGCTGAGTCCACAAAAGATCAGCCATGATCTCACTGAATGGCGGAGCAGGCTCGAGGGGCCAGATGGCCTACTCCTGCTCCTAGTTCTTATGTTCTTATGTATGTTGCAGCTGTATAGGACCTTAGTTAGGCCACACTTGGAGTATAGTGTTCAATTCTGGTCGCCACACTACCAGAAGGATGTGGAGGCTTTAGAGAGGGTGTAGAAGAGATTTACCAGGATGTTGCCTGGTAAGGAGGGCATGAGCTATGAGGAGCGGTTGAATAAACTCAGTTTGTTCTCACTGGAACGACAGAGGTTAGGGGCGACCTGATAGAGGTCTACAAAATTATGAAGGGCATAGACAGAGTGGATAGTCAGAGAATGTTTCCCAGGGTAGAGGGGTCATTACTAGGGGGGCATAGGTTTAAGGTGCGAGGGGCAAGGTTTAGAGGAGATGTACAAGATAAGTTTTTTACACAGAGGGTAGTGGGTGCCTGGAACTCCCTGCTGGAGGAGGTGGTGGAAGGAGAGACGATAGTGACGTTTAAGGGGCATCTTGACAAATACATGAATAGGATGGAAAAGAGGGATACGGACCTAGGAAGTGTAGAAGATTTTAGTTTAGACGGGCAGCATGGTCGGCGCAGGCTTGGAGGGCTGAAGGGCCTGTTCCTGTGCTGTACTTTTCTTTGTTCTTTGTTCTTTTGACACAGTAAGTCGTCTTACAACACCAGGTTAAAGTCCGACAGGTTTGTTTGGAATCACTAGCGTAGCTCCTTCATCCCCAGGTGATTGCTCCGCTCCGGGATAGCTACACTCCGAAAGCTAGAGATTCCAAACAAACCTGTTGGACTTTAACCTGGTGCTGTAAGACTTCTTACTGTGCCCACCCCAGTCCAACGCTGGCATCTCCACATCATGGCTACCATCGACGCAGACAGTCACCCGAGGTCAGAATTGAACCCATGTCCCTGGTGCTGTGAGGCAGCAGTGCTACCCACTGAGCCACCATGCCGCCCACCTGTAGAGGCTCTTTGAAAGGGTTGTCCTTTTCTCTTTTTAAGAAGGTAAGTGAGTGCAGATGGAGTTTAATGCGGAAAAGTGTGAGGTGGTTCACTTTGGAAGGAGTAACAGGAATGCAGAGTACTGGGCTAATGGCAAGATTCTTGGTAGTGTAGATGAACAGCGAGATCTCGGCATCCAGGTACATAAATCCCTGAAAGTTGCCACCCAGGTTAATAGGGCTGTTAAGAAGGCATATGGTGTGCTAGCCTTTATCAGTAGGGGGATTGAGTTTCAGAACCACAAGGTCATGCTGCAGCTGTACAAAACTCTGGTGCGGCCGCACCTGGAGTACTGCGTGCAGTTCTGGTCACCACATTATAGGAAGGATGTGGAAGCTTTGGAAAGGGTTCAGAGGAGATTTACTAGGATGTTGCCTGGTATGGAGGGAAGGTCTTACGAGGAAAGGCTCAGGGACTTGAGGTTGTTTTCGTTAGAGAGGAGAAGGCTGAGAGGTGACTTAATAGAGACATATAAGATAGTCAGAGGGTTAGATAGGGTGGACAGTGAGAGTCTCTTTCCTCGGATGGTGATGACCAACACGAGGGGACATAGCTTTAAATTGAGGGGTAGTAGATATAGGACAGATGTCAGAGGCAGTTTCTTTACTCAGAGAGTAGTAGGGGTGTGGAACGCCTGCCTGCAATAGTAGTAGACTCGCCAACTTTAAGGGCATTTAAGTGGTCACTGGATAGACATATGGATGAAAATGGAATAGTGTAGGTCAGATAGGCTTCAGATGGTTTCACAGGTCGGCGCAACATCGAGGGCCGAAGGGCCCGTACTGCGCTGTAATGTTCTATATTCTATGTTCTAGATGGAGGATATTGGAGTGCGCGACTGCCTCTGATGCCATGGTGGAAGGGTGTGAAAAGTGGGGAGGCGTTTGTGTATGAAAGCCACGCAGAATGTGTGGTGAGGGGAGTGCGAAAGAGGACAATGACCATCTGCTTTATCAGACCTATTTGTTTTCCGCTGACAGGGACAGGAAGTGATGTCACTGTGATGGGGACACCCACCTTCCGAAAGGTACAACGTGCAGCAAAGAATCTCACACTTTGCTGCCGCCTTGAAAATACACTGATTGCAGCCTGTCTGAGCTATAAGGAAGGGGATATGTCTGAGGATGAGATCTTTATTGATGTATTACTCAAACGCAATGAGCTAACAGATATGATTGGGTGGCCAGCACATGTCCAATCATGATGGAGCGTCGTACTCCACTTTGTCTTCTTAATTTTCATTAAAACACTGCTGAAAAATCCATGGCGTGGGCGACATGGAGATTGGATTGGATTTGTTTATTGTCACGTGTACCGAGGTACAGTGAAAAGTATTTTTCTGCAAGCAGCTCAACAGATCATTCAGTACATGGAAGAAAAGGAAATTAAACAAAATTCAAGAAAAGACATGAGAATACATAATAGGGCAACACAAGATATACAATGTAACTACATAAGCATTGGCATCGGATGAAGCATACAGGGTGTAGTGTTAATGAGGTCAGTCAATAAGAAGGTCATTTAGGAGTCTGGTGACAGTGGGGAAGAAGCTGTTTTTGAGTCTGTTCGTGCGTGTTCTCAGACTTCTGAATCTCCTGCCCGATGGAAGAAGTTGGAAAAGTGAGTAAGCCGGGTGGGAGGGATCCTTGATTATGCTGCCCGCTTTCCCCCGGCAGCGGGAGATGTAGATGGCGTCCATGGATGGGAGGCAGGTTCGTGTAATGGATTGGGCGGTATTCACGACTCTCTGAAGTTCCTTGCGGTCCTGGGCCGAGCAGTTGCCATACCAGGCTGTGATGCAGCCCGATAGGATGCTTTCTATAGTGCATCTGTAAAAGTTGGTACGGGTTAATGTGGACATGCCGAATTTCCTTAGTTTCCTGAGGCAGTATAGGTGCTGTTGTGCTTTCTTGGTGATAGCGTCGACGTGAGTGGACCAGGACAGATGCCCTTCCTAGTTAAACAGCTTGCTGGCCCAGGCGGACACAAGGGAATCAGTCACCATGGACATGGGGTAGCTGTGTGGGGACAGGTATAGCGTGAGTGCGCATGTGCTGATTCAGCATATACCCTATTCCGCCATTCACACACTTTTCTTTTAGATGAACATTCATGGGTTCCATTGCCAGTAAAGGTCGCGTGGGCTGAATGGCCTCCTTCCTCACTGAATGCTGCCGTTGACCAGGCCTGAGAGTTCCTGAAGACACTCGATTGACTCACTGCTGAAGGTTTTTTTGCTAATAAATGTACATCTGGCCCCTTTAGAAATTGTATTGAGTTTTTTTCTTTGCGAACTATAATTTCAGGATTTCCCTGGAGCCCGTTGAGTATCCTCTTTGTGACCTACTGTGGGGTTCAGCTGATCAAGGAGAATGAACGGCTGGAAGCAGACGCGCTGGAAGCTGACAAAGTGAAGGTGGACTAGAGCACTCGCCAAGAGAGGACAGAAAATCGACAGAGAAACCTGCCTGTAACCAACCGCTAAATTGGCCACTTGTGAGATCGTACAAAGGTTTCAATTGGCGAACGAAGCAATTATCCAATTAGACTGTAACAGCGCCGAGCCGATCAACTCTCCTTCCCTCAATTTCTGGACTACATTTGATTGTGAGTCTCCCAGGCCTCCAAGTCTGCGGGCCTTCATTTTAACAAACTCCATCCCTGTCCTAGAGAAGGCCATTTAGCCCTTTGCGCCTCTTCCCCCCCCACCCACCCCCCCAACACAATCTGTACCTTGATGTTACCCATCCAAAACCAAGTGGCTCATTCTTTCACTCGCCCCCAAAGTCAGTCCACCTGCTCTCTCTCCCAGAGAACCGCCCTCCAGGGGTAGGCCGAAGCCTGGGTGGGTTAGGCGCCACAGACTGTCCTCATGTTGGGCTGCTCGCTGGCACTCTCCCCCCCCCCCCCCCCCCCCCCCCCCCCCCCCCCCCCCCCCCCCCCCCCACCCACTTCTCCTCTCCCCCAGACGACAATCATCTTTGTCAGGAGGGTCCATCACTGGACAACTAATTGAAGAATCATACAGTACAGAAGGAAGCCACTCAGCCCACTGCACCACTTCTAGCCCTTTCAGAAATCCCACTTCCTCCTGTTCTTCCCTCATAGCCCACCCTTTTCTTTCCCTGTTGGGTTTTTGAAAGTTGGCACTGAACCTGTTTCCAAGGTCCTCCTCGTGCAGGTCACGGCAGCTATTTTACCGAGAAGCTCTGGCGCAGGAAAATCTTGGAAAACTGCGCCGTCAGAGCACAGGAAGTGCTAGAAAAACTCAACGGGTCTGGCAGGATCTGTGGAGAGACGTTGAGTCCAACGTGGCTCTTTGGGAGCTACCAGGCCGCAGCTGTTTTCCCTGAGTTTCCGTTGGGTTGCTCTTGGTTACGGCGGTCGAACCTCCCCCTGCGCCCTCCCCCCCCCCCCTCCCCCAACCCCACGCCCCCCTCCCCCAACCCCACCCCGTCGCAACATTTCAGGTAGCGGAAAGGCCACTTGGAGTTTTATGGGTTTTATGGCAAAGAGAATTAGTGAAGAATCATCACCGCCCCTAATTATTCAGCTGTGAACTTTTTTTTTTGTCCCCCCCCCCCGGCCAAGTGTTTCTGACACTGGGCGCACAAGCGATTCATTATCGTTGAAGGTTTAATTTAATTTATTCTGTTCAATCCTAACGGTTTTTGTGACACAAATCCGCCCTGTGTCAGATTCATGTGAAGGGTGACCCTGAGATAAACAGACTTTGAGCTCTCGAGCCTCTTCCTCCCGGCCGCACTGCTGCTTCAAGCTGCACTGATTAATAAACTAATTTATAAGCACTTCACAGATGGAAGAGAAATAAAGGCAAAGTTGGAATCGCGCCTCAATTTTATGTGTCTTTTTTTCCCACGAGGGTTGAGGGTTCTGGCCTCCACCTGTCAGCTTGACTTGTTGACCGTTCATCTTCCTTCTGTCCCACTCTGAGACAGCTGTGCTGGGGTTTGGTCAGGCCACATCTGGAGTCAGAGCACATCTGGAGTCAGACCACATCTGGAGTCAGACAACATAAGACATAGGAGCAGAATTAGGCCACTCGGCCCATCGGGCCTGCTCCGCCATTCAATCATGGCTGATATTTTTCTCATCCCCATTCTCCTGCCTTCTCCCCATAACCCCTGATCCCCTTATTAATCAAGAACCTATCTATCTCTGTCTTAAAGACACTCAATGATTTGGCCTCCACAGCCTTCTGCGGCAAAGAGTTCCACAGATTCACCACCCTCTGGCTGAAGAAATCCCTCCTCTTCTCCGTTTTAAAGGATCGTCCCTTTAGTCTGAGATTGTGTCCTCTGCTTCTAGTTTTTCCTACAAGTGGAAACATCCTCTCCACGTCCACTCTATCCAGGCCTCGCAGTATCCAGTAAGCTTCAATAAGATCCCCCCTCATCCTTCTAAACTCCGAGTACAGACCCAGAGTCCTCAACCGTTCCTCATACGACAAGCTCTTCATTCCAGGGATCATTCTTTTGTGTCATGATATGCAAACATGCAACCAATGAACACTCAGAATCGGACACATCCAATGAGCAGTCAGGACAATCAGAAGTGGCATCACCACAAGGGGGCATGACATAAACACTACAAAAGGGATGAGGCACTCACACCCTGCCTCTTTCCACAGACAGACATCCAGAGAGTTAGACAAGGTTGATCAGCAGCATCACACCCCAGCACGTGGCTTAGAGCAAGCTGGTACAGTTAGACTGAGTTACTACAGTTAGATTAGCAGAGAGTCAAACTCATTTGAGAATTGTGTTAATAGTTCAATAAACACGTTGAACTCATTTCAGAGTCTGGAGCATCCTTTAGTTGAGACTGCATCAAGTAGCAGCCTGTGTTACCTGAAGCAGCAGAACACAACATTGTGAACCTCCTCTGGACCCTTTCCAAGGCCAGCACATCCTTTCCTAGATACGGAGCCCAAAACTGCTCACAATACTCCAAATGGGGTCTGACCAGAGCCTTATACAGTCACAGAAGTACATCCCTGCTCTTGTATTCTAGCCCTGGGGCACTGTGTGTGGTTGTAGTCACCGTGTTTTGAGGAAGGACGTATTTGCATTGGAGGCAGTACAGCGAAGGTTACATTGAATTGGTCCCTGGGCCAAGGGGGGCTCTCCTATGATGAGCGGCTCAGTAAACTGGGCATATACTCCCTGGAGTTTAGGGTACAGGCTGGGAGCTGCTTGGGTCTGTACACATCTCTGCTTTACACCCCCCTGAGCGGTGCCTCACATGGCCCCAGGATGTTCCTGAAATAACTTCGAACTTTGGTCACGCAGGTAAAGGGGACAACCGATTTGTACACAGTAAGATCCCACAAGCGGCAATTGTTTCCGTTCATTGGATGTACGGGTTGCTATTGTCCATCCCTAATTCCCTTTGAACTGAGTGGCTTGTTTGGCCATTTCAGAGGATCTGGATCAAACACAAGGCCAGGTAAGGACAGCAGATTCCCTTTCACATTACTCAACCAGATGTACTTTATCCAGGCTCATCAGACTTTTAATCCCAGATTTTTATTGAATTCAGATACCACCATCCGCCCTGGTGGGATTCGAACCAGGGTCTCCAAAAGATTCTGCTGCTTTTTAGGATTGCTATCCACCGTGCTACCACGCTGCCCGCCAATTGCCAACATTGCGAAGGTGCTGGTGAGCTGCTTTCTTGAACCGCTGCAGTCCATGTGATGTAGGTCCACCCACAGTGCTGTGAGGAAGAGAGTTCCAGCGACAGTAAAGGAACGTTGATTATATATTTCCAAGTCAGGATGGTGAGAGGCTTAGTGGGGAGCCTCCCATGGATCTGCTGCCCTTGTCCGCCTCGGACATCTAATCGATTTAAGGCAGGGAATTAAATTACTGGAACATCTGTTAAGTGTTGGGTGGGTGATAGAAATGGGACAGGACACCAGGAAGAACTTTGCTGCTCTTCATCGGAGAGGACAGGCGTGACCTCGGCTAGAAGCGATGGGATTGGGGATTGGGATCGGCTGGACACTCCTGGAGTGTGGGAGGAGGCCCAGGGTGCCAAGCTGCTGGTTGTTCCTCCCTTTGGGTGCCTGAGGTGTCCCAGCTGACTCGTTGAGGAGAGGGGTGAACCAGAGTGAGATCAAGTGTTCCCCCTCGCGTAGCTACCACTGGATCTACCAATGTCTGCAGCGATGGAGGGCAGGATCCAAGACCTGGACAAAGGTCTCCATGGCAATCGCTAGCCTACCAGTGTTGACCTTGGTGCATTGGCATGTTGGCACTGTAACCTCAGACAAATCAGACGATGCAGGAAGAGGAGGAGGCCTCGATGGCGGAGCTGAAAGCGAAGTGGGAGGAGGAGCTAGGGGAGGAGATCGACGATGGGACGTGGGCGGATGCTCTGGGGAGGGTGAACTCGTCCTCTTCTTGCGCATGGCTCTGCTTAGTTCAGCTGAAGGTGCTGCATAGGGCGCACATGACTGGGGCCAGGATGAGCCGGTTCTTTGAGGGGGGGGGGGAGAGGACAGGTACGGGAGGTGTTCGGGAGGACCGGTGAACCACACCCACATGTTTTGGGCATGTCCGGCGTTGGAGGGGTTTTGGAAGGGGGTGGCGGGGACTTTGTCCAAGGTGGTCGGTTCCAGTGTGGAGCCGGGCTGGAGGCTCGCGATCTTTGGGGTAGCATCGGAGCCGGGAGTGCAGGAGGCGAGAGAGGCCGATACCCTGGCCTTTGCGTCTCTAGTAGCCTGGCGTAGGATTCTCTTACAGTGGAGGGACACGAAGCCCCCGAGCCCAGAGGCCTGGCCGGGTTAATCAGGCTGGAAAGGATTAAGTTTGCCCTGAGGGGGTTGGTACAAGGGTTCTTCCGGCAGTGGCAGCCTTTTCTCGATTTCCTGGCGAAGGGGTAGAGCGTGGTCAGTCTCAGCAGCAACCCGGTGGGGGGGGGGGGGTTTGTTAAGGGGGTTTGTTATTGCCGCGGTGTGTTTGCTATTTTTTTTTCTTTCTTGTATTGTTATTAGTTATTAATTTATTACTTTGTATTGGGGGATCTCTGTTTCTGTTTAGTTTTACACCTTGTTTACTTTAACAGTTGGGAGAAAATTTGTTGTTGAAAAATTTGAATAAAAATTATTTAAAAAAAAAAGAAATGAGGGGGTGACACGGTGGCGCAGTGGTTAGCACTATTGCCTCACGGCGCTGAGGACCCGGGTTCGATCCCGGCTCCGGGTCACTGTCCGTGTGGAGTTTGCACATTCTCCTCGAGTCTGTGTGGGTCTCACCCCCACAACCCAAAAAGATGTGCAGGGTAGGTGGATAGGCCATGCTAAATTGCCCCTTAATTGGAAAAAAAGAATTGGGTACTCTAAATTTATTTTTTGAAAAGGTCAGAACTGAGGATTCTCACAAATGATCACACAATGTTTAGCACTGATACTGAAGCAGTCCGTGCCCATGTACAGCCAGATCTGGACAATATTCGGGCTCTGACTGGCCAGGAACATTCACAACATACAAGTGCCAGGCAGTGTCTATCTCTGTCAAGAAAGAATCAAATTATCTGCTTTGGGCATTCAATGGCATTAACATCACTGAATCCCCCACAATCAACATCCTGGGGGTTACCATTAACTAGAAACTGAACTGGACTAGCCATATTAATACTGTGGCTACCAGGGCAGGTCAAAGGCTAGGAATCCTGTGATAGTAACTCACCTCCTGACCCCCCAAAGCCTGTCCACCATCTACAAGGCACAAGTCAGGAATGTGATGGAATACTCTCCACTTGCCTGGATGAGTGCAGCTCCAACACCATCCAGGACAAAGCAGTCCGCTTAATTTGCTCCCGATCCATCACCTGACATTTACTCCCTCCATCATTAACGACAGTAACAGCCGTGTGTACCATCTACAAGATGCTCTGTAGGAACTTACGAAGGTTCCTTGTACAGCACTTTCCAACCCGTGCCCTCTACTTTCTACAAGGTCAGCAGAAGCATGGAACCGCCATAACCAGCAAGTTCCCCTCCATGTGTAATCCGACTTGGAATTATATCGCCGTTCCTTCACTGTCATTGGGTCATAATCCTGGAACTCCCTCCCTCAGCAGTGTGGGTGTACCTACACCACGTGGACTGCAGCGGCTCAAGAAGGTGACTCAGCACTGAAGTTAAAACTCACCACTATTCTTAGAATTCCCCCTATACCAAAAAAAAGGTTGATATTCTAAATGGTGAACAGGGATTCTCACTCCCTGACTCCGATGCAGGCTTCTGTGGGTGCTATTCAGGTCAAACTATCTTTTCAAGTTATCCCCCGGTATAACCCATACCTTCACCGAAGAATTTTACCTACTTACCCCTTAATAGCATCGATGTCCTGGGTCCTGCGTTATTAAGGAAGTGAAGTAAGCTAATAACCACTTTTTCAGGTTAAGTTAAGTTATTTTATTATTATATTCTTTCTTTTAAAAGCTGCAAACACTTTCTTTACAGAAAGGTAAAAAGATCTTGCTTCTGGATGCTGCTGGTTGGTTGTAGAAACCTTCAGGCCCACCTTGGCAATCGATCTTCTTAAAATCTGGTCTTCTTGAGTTGTATTCACTGGTGAACTCGGTTGCTGTGTCCTGTCCTTCCCATGCACCGAGCTGTGAGAGCTGGCTCTGCTAGCTATCTCTAAGCTGACTCTGACTCCTGTTTAAATTCTAGTCTTCCTTAGATGTATAACTGTTTAAACTCGGCTGCTTGCCTTGTCTTTCCCATGACCAAGCTCTCTCTCTCTCTCTCTCTGAGTTCTCCTCCCCTTCTCTCCTGTTGCTGTTGCTGTTGCTGTTGTGCTTCTGCTCCCTGGGTTTATATTCTCTTTCTAATAATTATTAATTTTTTAGTGCCTTATTGTAAATTAACTTATTTCCCTTTGATTGTTAAAAGTATCTTTGATGTAAACATTCTAATACAACTAATTATTCAATTTGGGCATAAAGTCACCTCTCAGATCTGATTACAAAATGCTTTGGTTTCAATAGGTGTTACTTTTATTTCTGTGATTTCAAATCGTTTAATTTTCCAATTGTCCCCAGCTCATAACTTTGCCTTTGATTTTGACTTTAATGATGTTTCTCGTAGACAGGTCGTCTCCAATTTTCTTTTAATTGTCTTGATGTTCATAGAATTTTACACTTTAGAATTGACACCAAATTCGACTGAGCATCATCGATCCTTTCCAGCTGTTTACTAAGAGAGTTTATTTCAATTAAGGTGTGAAACTTTGCTTTTAGCTGTATGCTAAAATTTAACTTGGTTGTGACTTGAAAGACTTGTCTGTTTTAAACATTCGTCACTTAATGCAATTGAAACTCTCATCCATGCTTTTCCAGATGCTTCCTGAGATAGTTACATTCCATGAAGGTGTGAGCCATTGTTTTAGCTTACCACATGAAACCTGTGTGTTTGCTAAACCTGCTTGTGAGCAAGAATCTGCATTTTACAACCCTGCTCTTTGAAGCTGCTATGAAACTTTTGTGGGATCTTCCCCTGTATCCTCTCAAACCAGATATTGCCAGACTTCCATGTTTCAAATGACACATTTTTCTGTATTTTCAAGAACAGCACCTTCTCAAAGCTAAGAAAATGTTTAAACTCAAAGCAAACCAACTCAAGGATTTACTGCCCCTTCTCCACCCGAGATTTGGAGATAGATATCATAGAATTTGCGGTGCAGAAGGAGGCCATTCGGCCAAATGAGTTTGCACTGGCTCTTGGAAAGAGCACCCTACCCAAGGTCAACACCTCCACCTTATCCCCATAACCCAGTAACCCCACCCAACACTAAGGGCAATTTTGGACACTAAGGGCAATTTTTCATGGCCAATCCACCTAACCTGCACATCTTTGGACTGTGGGGGGAAACCGGAGCACCCGGAGGAAACCCACGCACACACGGGAAGGATGTGCAGACTCCACACAGACAGTGACCCAAGCCGGAATCAAACCTGGGACCCTGGAGCTGTGAAGCAATTGTGCTAACCACAATGCTACCATCCTTGTGCATCAATCACAAAAAGCTGGCATGCAAGTTCAGCAGGTAATCGGGATGGCAAATGGAATGTGGCCTTTATTTCAAAGGGAATGGAATATAAAAATAGGGAAGTCCAGCTAAATCTATACAAGTTACTAGTTCGATCGCACCTGGAATATTTTTTTTTTAAATAATTTTTATTGAAAAATTTTGAATTTATACAACAACGAACCATAATAAAATACCAAAAATAACAATAATATTTAGCCATCATAAACATTCGCCCCACCTCCATGAACAACTCAGCATTTTAATAACAACGCAAATTAACACAATATTAAATTACATAATAGAAACTCCAATAAGGAACACTCTCCCCCCCCCCCCCCCCTTCCCCCCGGGTTGCTGCTGCTATTGACCCAGTTACCTATCTCTGAGCCAGGAAGTCCAGAAAAGGCTGCCATCGTTTATAGAACCCTTGTATTGATCCTCTCAGGGCAAATTTGACCCTCTCCAATTTTATAATCCCGCCATGTCACTGATCCAGGTCTCCACACTTGGGGGCCTTGCATCCTTCCACTGTAGCAGAATCCTTCGTCGGGCTACTAGGGACGCAAAGGCCAGGACACCGGCCTCTTTCGCCTCCTGCACTCCCGGCTCTACCGCAACTCCAAAAATCGCGAGTCCCCACCCTGGTTTGACCCTGGATCCAACCACCCTCGACACCATCCCCGCCACCCCCTTCCAGAATTCTTCCAGTGCTGGGCATGCCCAGAACATATGGGCGTGGTTCGCTGGACTCCCCGAACATCTGGTGCACCTGTCCTCACCCCCAAAGAACCTACTCATCCTAGTCCCGGACATGTGGGCCCGGTGCAGCACCTTAAATTGGATGAGACTAAGCCTCGCACATGAGGAGGAAGAGTTGACTCTCTCCAAGGCATCCGCCCAAGTTCCGTCCTCTATCTGCTCCCCGAGTTCCTCCTCCCATTTAGCCTTCAGCTCCTCTACTGACGACTCCTCCACCTCCTGCATTACCTTATAGATGTCAGACACCTTCCCCTCTCTGATCCACACCCCCGAAAGCACTCTGTCCATCGTCCCCCGCGACGGCAGCAGAGGGAATCCCTCTACCTGTCACCTAGCAAACGCTTTTACCTGCAAGTATCTGAACATGTTCCCTTGGGGAAGCCCAAATTTATCTTCCAGTTCCCCCAGGCCCGCAAACCTCCCGCCAATAAACAGGTCCCTCAATTTATTGATGCCCGCCCTTTGCCACCCCCTAAATCCCCCATCCCTGTTCCCCGGGATGAACCGATGGTTGCCACCCAGTGGAGCCTCCATCGAGCCCCCTGTTTCCCCCCGATGCCGTCTCCACTGTCCCCAGATTCTTAGGGTCGCCGCCACCACCGGGCTCGTGGTAAACCTCTTAGGGGAGGACGGCAACGGTGCCGTTACCATGGCACCCAGGCTTGTACCTCCACATGACGCCATCTCTATTCTTTTCCACGCCGCCCCTCCCCCTTCTATCACCCATTTACGCACCATTGACACATTGGCCGCCCAATAGTACCCCAGAAGGTTGGGCAGCGCCAGCCCGCCTCTATCCCTCCCTCGCTCCAGGAAAACCCTCTTCACTCTCGGAGTCCCATGTGCCCACACAAAGCTCAAAATACTGCTAGTCACTCTCCTAAAGAAGGCCCAGGGTGCACCACAAACACCTCACTCTTGCCTAAATTTAGTTTATAACCTGAAAAGGTCCCAAACTCAGCTAGCAGCTCCATCACCCCCGGCATCCCTCCCACCGGATCAGCCACATACAGTAACAGGTCATCGGCATACAACGACACCCTATGTTCCTCCCCACCTCGCACCAAACCTCTCCACCTCTCTGAATCCCTCAACGCCATCGCCAGCGGCTTGATTGCCAAAGCAAACAACAAGGGGGACAGGGGGCAACCCTGCCTGGTCCCTCGGTAAAGCCGGAAGTACTCCGACCTCCTCCCATTTGTGGCCACGCACGCCATCGGGGCCTCATATAGCCGCCTTACCCATCTAATGAACCCTTCACCAAATCCTAACCTCCCCAACACCTCCCATAGGTACCCCCACTCCACTCTGTCGAAGGCCTTCTCCGCATCCAGCGCCACCACTATCTCTGCCTCCCCCTCAATCGCCGGCATCATGATGACATTCAACAATCTCCGCACATTCGTGTTCAGCTGCCTTCCCTTCACAAAACCTGTCTGGTCCTCGTGCACAACCCCTGTCACACAGTCCTCTATCCTGGTGGCCAGGATTTTTGCCAGCACCTTAGCATCCACGTTGAGGAGAGATATGGGCCTGTATGAACCACACTGCTGGGGGTCCTTGTCCCTCTTTAAGATTAAAGAAATCAGCGCCCACGACATTGTCGGGGGCAAAGTCCCCCCTTCCCACGCTTCATTAAGTGTCCGCACCAGCAAGGGGCCCACTAGGTCCACAAACTTTTAATAAATTCCACCGGGAACCCATCCGGCCCCGGTGCCTTCCCTGACTGCATCTGCCCGATCCCCTTAACTAGCTCCTCCACCTCAATCGGCGCACCCAACCCCTCCACCTTCTCCTCCTGCACCTTCGGGAAAGATAGCCCGTCGAGGAACCTCTCCATTCCCCTCCTCTCCCCCGTTGGCTCCGACCGGTACAGTTCCCCGTAAAAGTTCTTGAAGACCTCATTCACCTCTACCCCCTTCCGCACCACATTCCCACTCTTGTCTCTCACTCCAGCAATTTCCTTAGCCGCATCCCGCTTGCGGAGCTGATGAGCCAGCATCCTACTCGCCTTTTCACCATGTTCGTACACTGCCCCTTGTGCCTTCCTCCACTGTGCCTCCGCCTTTCTAGTGGTCAGCAAATCAAATTTAGCCTGCAGGCTGCGCCTCTCCCCCAACAGTCCCTCCTCTGGTGCCTCTACATACCTCCTGTCCACCTCCAGCATCTTTCCCACCAGTCTATCCCTCTCACTCCTCTCGCTCCTCTCCCTGTGTGCCCGGATGGATATCAGCTCCCCACGAATCACTGCCTTCAGGGCTTCCCAGACCACCCCCACCTGGACCTCCCCCGTATCATTCACCTCGAGGTGCCCCTCAATACTTGCCCGGACCCTCCTACACACCTCCTCCTCCGCCAACAGCCCCACATCCAACCGCCACAACGGGCGCTGGTCCCGCACCTCCCCCATCTCCAACTCTATCCAATGCGGAGCGTGGTCGGGGATTGCAATGGCCGAATACTCCGCACCTGGAATACTGTGAACAGTTTTGGTCCCCTTATCTAAGGAAAGATATATCAGCATTGGAGGCAGTCCAGGGAAGGTTCACTAGGTTGATCCCGAGTATGGAGGGATTTTCTTATGAGGAGAGGTTGAGTAGGTTGGGCCTGTGCTCATTGAAGTTTAGAAGAATGAGAGGTGACCTTATTGAGACATATCGGATTCTCAGGGGGTTTGACAGGGTCGATGCTGAGAGGATGTTTCCCCTTGTGGGAGAGTTTAGGACCAGACGGCACAATCTCAGAGTAAGGGGCCGCCCATTTCAGACAGAGATGAAGAGGAATTTCTTCTCTCAGAGGGCAGTGAATCTGTGGAATTCTTTACCGCAGAGAGTTGTAGAGGCCGGGCCGTCAAGTATGTTCAAGGCTGAGATAGACAGATTTTTAATCAGTAAGGAAATCGAGGGTTATGGGGATATGGCGGGAAAGTGGAGTTGAGGATTATCACATCAGATCAGTCATGATCTCATTGAATGGCGGAGCAGATTCGATGGGCCGAATGGCCTACCTGTGCTCCTACGTCTTATGATCTTATCTTGGCCGTTGGAGATGTGAAATAAAAACAAAAAGCTCAGCAGGTCTCAGCAGCTGTGGAGACAGAAACTGAGTTATCGTGATTTTCCTTCCCCATCTTGCTAATGACACGATGGATGCGAGGTGTCTGTACTGATGAGGTGAATGGGAAAACTAAAAGCTCCCTCGGGCCTCGTCTCGATTGAGCCCAACCTCTTTGAACGGAACGGGAGAGAGAGCGAGAGAGAGAGACTTCTCCAGCTTTCAACTTGTCTCCTTCCCTCACATTGATTCTCTTTTGAAATTTCTAATTAAGCAATACCTGTCAGAATTGTGCAGCTAACGAGGCAATAAAAGCGATCCTTGTTGTTAAATATCTCAATACAATTGCTATATCTGGGGGCTGGTATCCATGGTAACTCAGGTCTGCAGTTGCTCTGCTTGATTATTTTTTTTGTGCTGAAGTTAATTAAAATGGAAACGTGAAGCATGTGACAATCACAGAGTTATTCTGGGCGAGTTCTCTGCGAGTTCGATGGATTGTTTTGTGAAAGGAATACATTAGCATCATTTAAACAGGCAGTGCTGTTTTTGGAGAAAGGCAGATGCCTTGCTTCTCTCTAACTCCCTCATCTGAGAATAAATTCAAAATGAAATGTTATAGACCCAGACGTAAAGTTGCACTTTCAGAGACTCCATTAATGATCACAAAAGGTATTGATTATGAAGAATTGTACAGCAGCCACACGCCTGTAGCTTGCTTCCAAAATATCTCTTTTCCAAAGAGGGTTCCACGTCCCTGGGGTGACTCAGAGTCCTGATTAGTCCCCCCAGGCCATGTGACCCTTACTCTGCTGTGTTTCCCACAAAGGGACAATCATCACATCCCCCCCCCCCCATTACCTCCTTTATATAACCTTCAATATTCTAACTGAACATTATATACATGAGTGGACAATTATATATCAGGGGCTGGATCGGGGGGGCGGTGCCACTTTCCCGATGCACCGTCCCCTCCAAAGCTAGAGTACGCCGCGCCACGTGTCGACGGCCTTAGGACATTGCCTGAGGCCCGTCCCCCCGATGCCCCGCCCCCGACCGGCCGAGTTAAAGACGCCGTGGGACACGTGTGGCCTCACCCGTTGGGAACGCGACATGGTGGCTGCGGACTCAGTCCAGCGCCTCCACAGTCAGGGGGTGGGGCAATCCGCGGGCGGGGGGAGACATAATCCGGGGCTAGGGGGCACTGTGGGGGGGTGGTGGTCCGGGATACGAGAGCCGGCTGAAGGGGGGGGCTTTGTCGCGGGCTGGGTCCGCGAGCGGCCGCCGCCATGCTCACAAACCCGCAAATTCTCTGCGGTGTATCGGCAGCTAGAGCCGGGTGCTCTACGCTGACCTCCTTCTAGACCCCAGCAAAACAGGGAATCGGTGGCGGTTTTGCGGCATTTTATTCCCGCGTAACACGCCACCCTTCCCACGACAGAGCCCCAGAATCAGAGACTCCAGTCCCAGCTCTTTGAGGGGGTTTCCGTTTCTTGTAGAGCAGCATAATGCTGTAGTCTGAGATCCCACCACAGGATTGACATTAACAGGAACTGTTATAACCTGGCCCAGGCAGTTCATTACTATTTGCTCCCACGGAGACAGCAGTTATGTCTATAACAGGTCGATGAGGTACGTCGGTGCTTACAGGTTCCAAAACACATCTTGATAGCGACACTGAATGCTGGAGCGTCTCTCTGCTCCTCATGTCATCCGTACATTAACGCATGATTCGTCCTTCCATGTCCACCTGATATGAAAGGAGTCCACTCCTCGAGACCACAGGCAGGATGCTCCGTTTCTGAGACTAAGTGTTGACGCCAACGCAGAATCTTTACGACAGAAAAAGCGGCAGCCGCACCTGGATCGATTCCGCTACCGTTACGGGGCTAACACCGGCGCCACGTGGAACATAACCGGGTCCGTGAACGACACTCATCAGGAGGCTGATGAGCTGCAGCTGCACATACACATTACAATCCTCACACACACTCATCCCAGCCAATAAGATGGCGCTGGTTGCTGAGGAGCACATCCATACAGCTGATGAGTCGGCTGGGCACAGAGGGAACCCAGGGGGCCTATACGACCTGTGGCACTAAATTGACGGGGGGCTCTTAGCGGTGTGCGGAGCTGTATGGCTGCCTTGCCGGCTGCGGCAACGGTGATCCGTGCCCGTCCACCCCGACCCCACAGCCCAACCCCTGCCCACCCCCCTGCTACTCCCCCCCAGCCCTGGCAGAAGCTCCCCAGCCAACGGCACAACTGTCAGCAAACTATGGCCATGTTGGACACCTTCCGTACCCCCTCTCTGCCACAATGCCAGTTTCACAATTCTTAAAAGCACAAGCGAACCGCATTGTCGGGAACGCAGCCAATCGGAGGCGGAGAATCACCGAGTCCCCGGAGAATACCAAGTCAGGCCCGTTAACGACATGCAAACGGTGTTTACTGTACGTGCGTTCCGGAACACATTGACACCGTGCCGAAGTGCTGGAGCATTGCGATTTGGCGTCAAATCAGGCAGCGTCTTCCACGATTTCGGCGTCGGAACTGATTCTCCGCCCAATTGCCTTTCTTGATTTTGGCGTCGGTAATGGAGAATCCCCGCCCAATATTTCCGGGGATCCAACTTGAAGTTTGATGTTGTGTAATTAATCTGGGTTTTTAATGATTGCAGTGGTGAAGGCTCACTGATAAGATCATGAGGCTGTGTGTTTAAACATAAACACTTTTATTGGAAGAGTGGTTGGAAGAGAGAATAACCCGGGGGGGAGGAGTGTATGCTGCCTGCTTTCCCCAGGCAGCGGGAGGTGTAGATAGAGTCAGTGGATGGGAGGCAGGTTCGTGTGATGGACTGGGCGGTGTTCACTACTCTCAAGTTTCTTAGTCCTGGGCCGAGCTGTTGCCATTCCAGGCTGTGATGCAGCCAGATAGGATGCTCTCTGTGGTGCATCTGTAAAAGTTGGTAAGAGTCAGTGTGGACATGCCAAATTTCCTTAGTTTCCTGACGAAGTATAGTCACTGTTGTGCTTTCTTGGTCATAGCGTCGATGTGGGTGGAGATTGTCGGTGATGTGAACACGTAAGAATTTGAAGCTGTTGACCATCTCCAACTCGGCCCCGTTGATGCTGACAGGGGTGTGTACAGTACTTTGCTTCCTGAAGTCAATGACCAGCTCTTTAGTTTTGCTGGCATTGAGGGAGAGATTGTTGTTGTGACACCACTCCAATAGGTTCTCTATCTCCCTCCTGTGTTCATCATTGTTTGAGATCCAGCCCACTACAGTCGTATCCTCAGAAAACATGTAAATGGAGTTGGAGCCAAACTTTGCCACACAGTTGTGTGTGTACAGGGAGTAGAGTAGGAGGCTAAGTACGCAGCCTTGCAGGGCCCCGGCGCTGAGGACTATTGTGGAGGCGATGTTGTTGTTTATCCTTACTGATTGTGGCCTACGGGTCAGGAAGTTGAGGATCCAGTTGCAGAGGGAGGAGCCAAGTCCTAGGTTTTGGAGCTTTGATATGAGCTTGGCTGGGATTATGGTGTTGAAGGCGGAGCTGTAGTCAATAAATAGGAGTCTGATGTAGGAGTCCTTGGTGTCGAGGTGCTCTAGCGATGAGTGTAGGGCCAGGGAGATGGTGTCTGCTGTGAACCAGTTGTGGCGGTGTGCAAATTGCAGTGGATCAAGGCATTCTGGGAGTATGGAGTTGATGTGTCTCATAACCAACCTTTTGAAGCATTTCACAATGATCGATGTCAAGGCCACTGGACGGTAATCATTGAGGCACGTTGCCTGGTTCTTCTTTGGCACCGGTATGATGGTGGTCTTCTTGAAGCAGGTGGGAACCTCAGAATGGGGTCGGGACAGGTTGAAGATGTCCACGAACAAACTCGCTAGTTGGACCGCGCAGGATCGGAGTGCACGACCAGGGATTCCGTCAGGACCTGTTGCTTTCCGTGGGTTCACTTTCGAGAAGGCTGCGCAGACGTCTGAGGCTGTGGCGGTAGGTATGGGTGTGTCCGAGGATGCTGGCCAATTGACAGCGGTTTGATGTATTCCTGCTCGACACGAGCATCGAATGCATCGAGTTCGTCGGGCAGGGGTGTGCTGTTACCGGGGATTCTACTGGATTTCGCTTTGTAGCCCGTTATGTTGTTTAACTCTTGCCACAACCGACAAGAGTCCGTGTCATTAGTCTGGGATTCTAGCTTAGTCTGGTTTTGTCTCTTGTTGTATTCATAGAATCAGAGAATTTACAGTGCAGAAGGAGGTCATTGAGCCCAAAGAGTCTGCACTGACCCTTGGAAAGAGCACCCAACCTAAGCCCATGCTTGCACCCTATCCCCACACTACTCTATCCCCGTAACCCCACCTAACCTTTTTTAGAAAGAGAACCCTATCTAAGCCCATACCTGCACCCTATCCCCACACCTCCACCCTATCCTTGTAACCCCACCTAACCTTTTTTGAATACAATGGGTCAGAAAGGGCAATTTAGCATGGCCAATCCACCTGACCTGCACATCTTTGGACTGTATTCTGCGACTGGGTCTTAGTTATTGTGTCAGTGAGCAGAGTCTAGTCTCTGATCTATAACTCTGATCGATAATGTTGGCAGCCATCATGCTGAGTATCTCAGAGAGCGACGGCGAGCCAAGAGTCCACTCGAGGATAAGTCACCATCTTGAAAAGGTGCTGAATGCGACTGCGCCAACTTATCGTCTGATATCTTCACGTTCTCGCCAATACTAATCCCAAAGTCTCCCAGGGACATAATATCAAATGTTAACTCTGGGATTAGACAGGCTTGTGCCAGCCAATCAGGATAAATGATGGATTATAAAGTGTGTGAGGCCAGAGTCGCTGAAAGCTGCTATTCCCACGCCCGCATCACCGCTCCAGGGTGTCATATCTGACCTCGAGATGAGCTTCTGACCACATATTCACAGCACCGCTAAGACCACCCAGTCACCTCATCCCGACTACCCCAGCTCACCTGCTGCTGAATCCTCATCATAGAACATACAGTGCAGAAGGAGGCCATTCGGCCCATCGAGTCTGCACCGACCCACTGAAGCCCTCGCTTTCACCCTATCCCCGTAACCCAGTAACCCCTCCTAACCTTTTTTGGTCACTAAGAGCAATTTATCCCAGCCAATCCACCTAACCTGCACGTCTTTGGACTGTGGGAGGAAACCGGAGCACCCGGAGGAAACCCCACGCACACACGGGGAGAACGTGCAGACTCGGCACAGTCACCCAAGGCCAGAATTGAACCCGGGTCCCTGACGCTGTGAGGCAGCAGTGCTAACCACTGTGCCACCATGCCGGCCTGCGCTGAGTAATTTGATTATATTTAGACCAGTACTACGGATGCTACAACTGGGTCATTGGGCTATGTGGGTAGTGTGGCATTTAGTCAGGATTCCTGGTCTGTCTGCTCATCCTGATGTCAGGATAGGATCGACTTTCACATGATGCCTCAGAGCCAAATAGTCCCACTTGATCGGCTGACACACAGAATTGGGCACATAGGCGACTCACCCTGGAAACTAAGGGAAGAAAATGTGTAATTACACATTGAAAGGCTTCCATATTGTGCATGTCTGAAACTGAAATATATTCTTGGAAATGAGTAATTATTTACCTCAGGTTGACCTTTCCCTGCACTAGGATTAGAAAGAGATCCCAACTGAGATACAATTATAGCCAAGGCAACTGGTAAACAAATTCTTATAAACTCTCTGTTGCATTGCCTGATCACAGCCTCTTGAAGTTGTTGAATTGTACCCACTTCACGGTATACAGACGCACACAAAACCCTGGGACTGCCTCCCTAACAGCACTGTGGGTCTGCCTACACCACATGGACCACAACGGCTCACCAACGCAGCTCATCACCTTAGAATCCATCGAATCCCAACAGTGCAAAAGGAGGCCATTCGGCCCATTGAGTTTGCACCGACCTTTCAAAAGAGCACCCTACCTACGCCCACTCCCCTGCACCCTAA
>NC_052150.1:219895203-220097734 GCF_902713615.1 Scyliorhinus canicula
CTAGTCGGAGGGACAAATGTCACTGGAGACGTCTGTCACTGTGCTTAGTCACAAAATGGAGGAATTGTGCTCTCGGAACCTGGGGACCACTTGGAGTCCCAGTCTTGGCCACTGCTGCCAGTGGCGCTGCTGAGTACACAGAGCTGCCGGCCAATTGGATTGGCAGCTCTCCGAGGGGGGACATCTGCCCGAGTGAGGGGGTTTGGGAAGTCCCATTTCCCGCCGATTGACACTCTGCAGAGCGCAAAACGTTTTTGTGGCTGCTGTGATAAGAACATAAGAACTAGGAGCAGAAGTAGGCCATCTGGCCCCTCGAGCCTGCTCCGCCATTCAATGAGATCATGGCTGATCTTTTACGGACTCAGCTCCACTTTCCGGCCCGAACACCATAACCCTTAATCCCTTTATTCTTCAAAAAACTATCTATCTTTACCTTAAAAACATGTAATGAAGGAGCCTCAACTGCTTCACTGGGCAAGGAATTCCATAGATTCACAACCCTTTGGGTGAAGAAGTTCCTCCTAAACTCAGTCCTAAATCTACTTCCCCTTATTTTGAGGCTATGCCCCCTAGTTCTGCTGTCACCCGCCAGTGGAAACAACCTGCCCGCATCTATCCTATCTACTCCCTTCATAATTTTAAATGTTTCTATAAGATCCCCCCTCATCCTTCTAAATTCCAACGAGTACAGTCCCAGTCTACTCAACCTCTCCTCGTAATCCAACCCCTTCAGCTCTGGGATTAACCTAGTGAATCTCCTCTGTACACCCTCCAGCGCCAGTACGTCCTTTCTCAAGTAAGGAGACCAAAACTGAACACAATACTCCAGGAGTGGCCTCACTAACACCTTATACAATTGCAGCATAACCTCCCTAGTCTTAAACTCCATCCCTCTAGCAATGAAGGACAAAATTCCATTTGCCTTCTTAATCACTTGTGATCTACCGAGAGTCTTCGGGTGGCGCGGCGAGACGCACTGCCATCCGGGAAACCCTGCCTGGAACGTTGGGCAAAACAGATTTTCCAACTTCCGGAAGATCAAAGTCGTTCCTTTTCCCATCTCAGTGTTCTGACTTTAACCTTTCCTCCTGGCGAACCGGTTTGTGGTTGCTGGAAATTTCCCTAAACTGTGCTCCAACCTTACACCCCCACCCTCGGCCTCTTTACTCGCTTGCCTCCTTGGGCTGCGATCCCTGCCAGTGTTTACTTGCCAGGCTCCTTCAAGCAGGGTGGCATCGCCAATAGACACGCTGACAATGCAACTGGAGGGTGAACCGTTGGTGGGAAATGGCAATGGACGGAGTGGGCGACGGGTGGGAGAATCAGACAAGGTGGCTAAGGATGGCACATCTCACAAAATAAATATCAGAACAGCAAATGGGATAGCTATTTGCATATGGCCCTCCCTCTGTCTTCACCACCCCCCCCCCCCTCCCCCCCCCCCCCACCATCACCACCCCCACGCCATCTCGCCCACCTCCTCCTCTCCTGAGGCCATTGCTTCCATGCGTGTCAACAATCCTTTATGAGTTGGCAGAGGTGATGGCGCGGTTGATCGGCTATTTGACTCGGCGGGGGCCGGGGGGGAGGGGGGGGGCGGTGAGTTCCCACACTGTCCAGCCTCGCAAAGGACTGGAAGTCTCCCAGCACAGCATTGGAGTTAAGAGTCAATGTCCTCGGGAGAGGAGGAAGCCGAATAAGGAAAACCGATGCCAAAGAACATGTGACAAAACAATATGACCTTAGCCGGCTGGTCGGACAAGGCCTATCCAGCAGTAAAGTGTTAGTTAATGACTGTGTAATGAGTCCTCGCGTAATCGACTCATTTTAATATGCAGCCCTGTTGTTTTAAGAATTAAGCCTCATTAATGACCGCTCTTCTACCTCACACAAATATTGCTGATTGTAAGATAAAAGCAGTTTAATTGTGTGACAGATGAATACAAGCGTGCAGCATACCATCAAAATGCCAGAGACAAAGGAAAACAATTTAACCTTTGCACAGGAGTGAATTAATGCTTCGTGTAATTACTCAGTAGCCAGAGATTGTTCGTGTGCTCAACTTAGTTTTGAAAGTTCGACAAGTACGCATTCGGACAGACTTTGCTGATGTAATGGCAGAGATAGCGTCACCAAAGTGGCGGCTCCCTGCCTGGCTCCCCAATGATCTGCTTTGAATCGGGCGCCGATTTTTCTCCCTTTTTTAAAACCTGTTTTAAAATCTCTTTCGCTCCTATCTTTCTTTCCCTCTCTTCACTTCTCTTTTTTTTCCACACGATTTCACGTTGAATTCACTGGGCTGAATTTTCCTGCGTGGGCTTACAGTGGGAGAGAAGCCCGCTTGGCCGCGGGGGGTGGGACCTGAGCGGGCGTGTTCCTGGCAGGGGCAAATTATGTTTCCGCCGTCGAAGACACCATCCCAAGTGAAGACGGCAGCCCCCCTCCCAGGAGCTGCCGGACCAATCAGAGAGCTCGGCAGCTGCTCGTTAGTGCTCAGCCGGTGGCCATTGCTGGTACTGCAGCTGAAGGGAGACGCTGTCGGAGGTGCACCATTGGAATTGTGGGATGCTGGGGCCAGGCAGGTGGGACCCTGCCAATCGGAGTGGGCGTTTGTGAGTTACGGGCACAAACCACCCCAATTCGCTCCAGGCAGGTGGGTGGTTTGCCTCATTTCCCGCTGATGGCCAAACGGCAGGAGGTAGGCCGGGCAGCCCCCAATCCCTACGTGAACCACTTTGCCAACCTTCTCACCTACTGCTAAATACCTGGTCAAATCCTGGCCGGCCCCACCCTTATTTACAGTTCCCTCTCCCAGACCTTCCGTCCGACTGGTGAAAGCGAACGGGCTTTTTAAACGGGGACAGAAAACGAGCCCAACGGCGAGGGAGTCACACTAAAACCTTCATAATTCCCTGGTTCAGACCCAGCTGGGGGACAGTGTCCAGTTCAGGTCGGATGCGAAGGCTTTAGCGAGAGTTCAGAAAAAGGTTCATGAGAATGGTCGCAGGCACGAGCAACTTCAATTCTGAAGAAGGACCGGGGAAGCTATGTTCCATCGAGGTGTTCAAAATCATGAAGGGCCTGGATAGGGGAGAACCCATTCCCCTTCGGATTGAGGACAAGAGAGCACAGGTTTAAGATGACTAAGCACCAGCAAAATGAGGAAGAATGTATTCACCCAGCGAGTGGATAGCGTCTGGAGTGCGCTGCCTCAGTGATTGGTGGAGGCAGATTCAGTCGAGGCTTACTCTAAGATGGGAAGACAACAGGGCGATGGAGGCTGGGTAATTTCTCACACGAGGCTAACCTCAGTGTGGCGCTGTCCCTCCCCACTCCGCCCTGCCCCCATGTTCTTCATCCCCTCCCCCAATCAAAGAAGAGTAACAGGAGTGGGCCATTCGGCCCATCCAGCCTGGTCCACCATTCAGTGACATGGTGACTGATCCGATTGTGGCTTGGTTTAGCACCGTGGGCTAAATAGCTGGCTTGCAAGGCACAACAGTGCCAGCAGCGCGGGTTCAATTCCCGTACGGGCCTCCCCGAACAGGCACCGGAATGTGGTGACTAGGGGCTTTTCACAGTAACTTCCTTGAAGCCTACTCGTGACAATAAGCGATTATTATTATTAAATTCTACTTTCCTGTCTGCCCCCCGCTCCCCCCCCCAATAACCCTCGACTCTCTTTGTCGATCAAAAAACCTGTCTAACTCAGCCTCGAATATACCCAGTGGCCAGCTCTCTGAGAGAGAATTCCAAACACTAACCACCCTCAGAGAGGACCTTTTTCCTCATCTCCATCTCAAATGGGAGATCCCTCCTCTTTAAACTGTTCCCAGTTCCTTTCTAGATTTCCTCACAAGGGGAAATGTCCTCCCAGAATCCTCCCTGTCGAGCCCCCCCCCCCCCCCCCCCCCTCAGAATCATACACGTTTCAATAAGGCCACCTCTCATTCTCCTGAACTCCCACGGGTATAGGCCCAACCTGCTCATCTTTCCTCGTACGGCAAACACCTTCATCCCAGGAACCAGCCGAGGGAGGTTCCTCCGGACTGCTTGCCAGTGCAAGTATCTCCCTCCGTCAGTGAGGAGTAAGATTAAGTGACGCAGTACGGTCTCGGTCCCTGATAGCAGGGGTTCAAACCCCACCACGGCAACTGGTGGAATCTGAATGCAATTAATTGAAAAAGAACCTGGAATCGAAAAGCCCGTCTCAGTAACGGTGCCCATGAAACTATCCCGCCCCGTAAAGACCCATCTGCTTCACAAGCGGGGAAGGAAATCTGCCGTCCTTACCCGGTCTGGCCTACATGTGACTCCAGACCCACTGGAATGTGGGCGACTCTTAATTGCCCCCTGCCCTGTTTCAGAAAGCCACTCCCGTTCAAGGGCAATTCGGGACGGGCAATAAATGCTGGATTTTCCGGAGATGGCCACATCCTATCACGCGGATGAACGAATTTAAAATTCCTGATCCTATCCTCTCCCGTAGGGCCCCCGAGGCCAATTATAAACAAGAGCTGTGAGGTCTGACTGGGGAGGAGATGCTGTGGTTACTCACCCTGCTAGAGTTAGGGTGATTGTTTCTACTCTTTGGCTAAAACGAAAATCAATAAATTAAACATAATTTGGGGGTGGGTGACAGAATAGTGAATATCTATGTTGACGAACTCCATGTCAAACTCTTTTCATCTCAATGCAAATGTGGATTTAAATGTGCTCAGGCATCGACCTCAGACTTATTAACAACGAGAACACTCTGACCCTTCCCCTACACTCAGTACATTTCCATCCTTCCTTGCCTGGACCACTGCCGGGGTCATTACAGAACTTGGCGGGACAGAACGAGGCCACTCTGGCCATCATGCCCCTGCTGGCTGCGTGCAAGGGGTGGCTGATTAATCCCAGTGAGTCACATTTCCGAGCAGACACACCATCTATCGTACATCTATGTTGCGTATGACAGGAAAACGTGAGCGGGGCTTGAACGTCTCCGACAGCCTCTCTGGGGCGACCTTTATCCAGGAGGAAGGGTTAGGTCAACAACAACAACCTGTGTTTTACATAGCACCGTTAACATTGTAAACTGCCACAAGAGCATTATCAAACAAAATCTCACACAGGCCCACAGCAGGGGATAGAATCATTAAAGGCACAGAAGGAGGTGATTCGGCCCATTGAGTCACTGCTGGCTCCCCGGGGTGCAATCCAGTCAGCTCTGCAAGTTTATTTTCCCCAAGCGGGGATCCAATTTGTCACCGCTTACTGAGCGAGATTTGCCGCGCCCTTCCGCGGATTGTTTCGTGGCGGCCTGCCCCCACGTTCTTCATCCCCTCCCCCGCCGCTGTCAACGGGGTTTCCCGTTCTACGCAGCCCCTCCTCCCCCACGAGGCCGTTCGCTGGAAAATGTTAACCACCATGTGAAGAAACGTCTGCACCTCCTGCCCAGAACCTTCAATCTACTTCAGTTGCCAGAATTATCCTTTTTGCCTGGAGTTTAAAAGAAATCTCGGGCAGCACGGTAGCACAGTGGTTAGCACAGTTGCTTCACAGCTGCAGGGGTCCCAGGTTCGATTCCCGGATTGGGTCACTGTCTGTGTGGAGTTAGTAAATTCTCCCCGTGTCTGCGTGGGTTTCCTCCGGGTGCTCCGGTTTCCTCCCACAGTCCAAAGACCTGCGAGTTAGCTGGATTGGCCAGGATAAATTGCACTAAGTGTCCTAAAAAATATTAAGTGGGGGTTACTGGGTTACGGGGATAGGGTTGATTCGTGGGCTTCAGTAGGGTGCTCTTTCCAAGGGCCGGTGCAGACTCGATGGGCCAAATGGCCTCCTTCTGCACTGTAAATTCTATGAGGAATAATTTTTCTCCCTCCTTTGTTATTGGCACCAGCACAAAGATGGATCACTCTCTCAGAAACTTGGCCGGGAAAGTGCAAGCAACAGTTTTGTTCAAAACAAAAAGACAGAATTTGCCCCTTTTGAAATGGCAAGTGCGCCATCATCCCCAAGAGTGCCCGTCTTTCCAGCGATATCAGCTTCGCGACATTGAGGGCTTAGGAGGTGCTGGAAAGTGGGATTAAAATGAGCGACAAGTGTCTTTATCCTCTTCTACGGCCAGCACAGACTCGGTGGGCTGAATGGCCTCTTTCTGACTTTTCGATGGTTCTCTGGAATTAACCCTTTGTAGTATTAATTTAGTGGTATTCATAGTCGTCCTTGTATCATCGGCAAATGGGGGGAGTTTTTCTTTCACCTTATCTCGAGCTGTCGTGGTCTTGTACACCCCTACCAAACCTCATCCTCAACCTCCTCCTTTGCTGGAATGAGATCAGCCGCTGGTTTCTGCAGCCTAACCTCGTCACAAGGATTCCCCACCTTTGGGACCATTCTGTTAACTGTCCTCTGCCCCCCCCCCCCCCCCCCCCCTCCTCTCAAACATCCTGATATCCTGGAGTGGCCTAGATTCACCATACCTCCCCCTGCTTTTCCATTCAACGCCACAGCCAGACAGATGGCCGAAAGCCGGAACAAAGCACTCAGCAACGGAGTTTTCAGGCTCGGTCCACCCCTGGACACAGGCTGGGGCCGGAATTCTCCGGCCGTTCGCCGCCGTCAGGATTTGGGGTTTCCCGGCGGTGTGGGATGGCTTCAGTGGGAGTTCCCATTGACGGCAGCGGGGGCTGTGGGAAGCCGGCGACCAGCGAACGGCGGGCCCCGCCTTCAGCTGTCGGGAAACACGCGGCCAAGAGACGGGAGAGTCAAGCCCCAGGTGTTAACCCTCGAGCGATCCTCTGAAGAGGAGGTTAGGCGAGGTTACGAGGGAGAGACCTTTAAAGGGCTTTAATCAGCTGGACGTAGAAGAAATGGCTCCACTTGCTTGGGGGATCACTCGGGGAGCGGGGGGGGGGGGGTCCATAAATATACGGCAGTCATGAATAAGTGCAAATGGGAATTCAGAAGGAACGGCGGGCAATCTTACATCAACCGGTTGCGATTATCTCACTGCCCCCACTTCAGCTGCGCAGTAAAGTTTTTATTTTATTTTATTATTACAGGGGACGTGGGCGTCACTGGCTGGACCAGCATTTACTGCCCATCCCTAATTACGGAGAGGCTTGCTCAGCCATTTCGGAGGGCAGCGCGGTAACACAGTGGTCAGCACTGTTGCTTCATAGCGCCAGGTTCGATTCCCGGCTGTTAGGTGAATTGGACATTCTAAATTCTCCCTCCGTATACCCAAACAGGTGCCGGAATGTGGCGACTAGGGGCTTTTCACAGTCACTTCATTGCAGTGTTAATGTAAGCCTACTTGTGACAATAATAAAGATTATTATGATTAAGAGTCAACCACATTGCTGCGGGTCTGGAGTCACATGTTGGCCAGGCTGGAGAAAGGACATTACTGAACTGGATGGGTCAATGATAGATGCATGGTCATCATCACAGAGTTGCTTCTAGTTTCCAATAATAATGATCTTTAATTTAGATTTATTAATTGAGTTTAAGTTCCACCACCAACTGCCGTGGTGGGATTTGAACGCGTGTCTCCAGACTATTAGCCAGGCACCTGTATGACTAGCCCAGTGACATTACCACTACTCCACCATCTTCTTACTGAATGATTGAACACTTTCTTCCCTGACTTCTTTTTTTGTTTAAATGACTCAATTATAAGGTTATGACCCCAGAGGGTGGTGCGGATCTGGAACTCAATGCCCGAGAGGCAGAAATTTTAATCATTTCAAAAAAACACTTGGCCGAGCAATCAGAGTCATCTACAGGGCCACAGACCCGGAACTGGAAGGTGGGATTAGACTGGATTGCTCTTTCTGGGCTGGTACGGACATGATGGGCCAAATGGCCTTCCTTCTGTGCTGCAAGATTCGGCGATTCTTGCGGCGTCTCCTGAATTCCCATTGACTGCAAAGCGGGTGATGTGTACAATGGAGGCTGGTGCCACGTACCCCCCCCCCCCCCCCCCCCCGCTTCATAGCCAATGTCGTAGTCAGGGCCAGTGAATTTGAAAGGAGCAGCACTCAGAGCGCTGAGCTCCTGCTCAGCGAGACCTGCCGGACCCGACCACACCACAAGTAATCCCGGAAACGTCCCAGACTAACTGCACAAGAAATAACAAAAGTCACATCGGGGGTAATTCAAACGCATCCTAAAAAATGCCCGTGTGTCAAATGTCCTCTGTGCATCACAGAAGGTATTTTCACCCAACGCAAAGTTCCAAGTCAAATATCAAACACTTACAAGTAAATGCTGGACTCGTTGCCTCCGATGTCAGGCGACTGGAGCTTTTGCACCAGGATAAATATGATCCCAATGAATAGGATGAAGTTGACCTGATGAAATAAGCACAAGAAGGACGCCGTCAGTTTGTGGGACCTTCCCTTGCCCGTGAAGAGTCGCCCCACCCAACCGCCGGCTCCCATTGACGACCGAAACCCAGGTGAACTTTAACCCCTGTGTCGCTACCTGGCCGACATTCTGTGCGAATGAAGCCCAGACAGCACAGCCAGGCTCGAGGGGCCGAATGGCCTACTCCTCTTGCTATGGTTTTACTGGTTCGGACACAAGGATGTGGACGTCGCTGCCAAGGACAGCATTTGTTGCCCGACCCCCGTGGAGTGATGACGGCTCTTTGCTCGGCCCTTTCAAAGGGCATCAGAACATGTGAGCGGGAGTAGGCCATTCAGCCCCTCGAGCCTGCTCTGCCTCTTTAATGACTGATCTTCTATCGCTTATCCTGAGAATGTGTCCCTAGTTCGAGATTCCACCCCCCAACCCCCAATAAGAACAAAGCACAAAAAACAAAGAAAATTACAGCACAGGAACAGGCCCTTCGGCCCTCCCAGCCTGCGCCGATCCATATCCTTTATCTAAACCTGTCTCCTATTTTCCAAGGTCTACTTCCCTCTGTCCCCGCCCATTCATATATCTGTCTAGATGCTTCTTAAATGATGCTATCGTGCCCGCCTCTCCCACCTCCGCTGGTAAAGCGTTCCAGGCACCCACCACCCTCTGCGTAAAAAACTTTCCACGCACATCTCCCTTAAACTTTCCCCCTCTCACCTTGAAATCGTGACCCCTTGTAACTGACACCCCCACTCTTGGGAAAAGCTTGTTACTGTCCACCCTGTCCATACCTCTCATAATTTTGTAGACCTCAATCAGGTCCCCCCTCAACCTCCGTCTTTCCAACGAAAACAATCCTAATCTACTCAACCTTTCTTCATAGCTAGCACCCTCCATACCAGGCAACATCCTGGTGAACCTCCTCTGCACCCTCTCCAAGGCATCCACATCCTTCTGGTAATGTGGTGACCAGAACTGCACGCAGTATTCCAAATGTGGCCGAACCAAAGTCCTATACAACTGTAACATGACCTGCCAACTCTTGTACTCAATACCCCGTCCGATGAAGGCAAGCATGCTGTATGCCTTCTTGACCACTCTATCAACCTGCGTTGCCACCTTCAGGGTACAATGGACCTGAACTCCCATATCTCTCTGCACATCAATTTTCCCCAAGACCCTTCCATTGACCATATAGTCCGCTCTTGAATTTGGTCTTCCAAAATGCATCACCTCGCATTTGCCTGGATTGAACTCCATCTGCCATTTCTCTGCCCAACTCTCCAATCTATCTATATTTTGTTGTATTCTCTGACAGTCCTCCTCGCTATCTGCAACTCCACCAATCTTAGTATAATCTGCAAACTTGCTAATCAGACCACCTATACCTTCCTCCAGGTCATTTATGTAGATCACAAACAACAGTGGTCCGAGCACAGATCACTGTGGAACACCACTAGTCACCTTTCTCCATTTTGAGACACTCCCTTCCACCACTACACTCTGTTTCCTGTTGCCCAGCCAGTTCTTTATCCATCTAGCTAGTACACCCTGAACCACATACGACTTCACTTTTTCCATCAACCTGCCATGGGAAACCTTATCAAACGCCTTACTAAAGTCCATGTATACGACATCCACAGCCCTTCCCTCATCAATTAACTTTGTCCCTTCCTTCCGGAAATTTCCTTCCGGCATTTTCCGTACGTTCACTCTAATACTCCGGAACAAACCCTCGGGTCGAAAAACAGATTCCATCAATGCGGATCTGCTCTTGAACACCCTGCCTTTTTTTATATTCGTTCATGAGATTTGGGCGTGGCTGGCTAGACCAGCATTTACTAATGCCCAACCCTGAGGGCCTTTAAGCGTCAACCACGTTGCTGTAGATCAGACCAGGTTAAGGACGGCGGATTTCCTTCCCTGTAGTGACCAGATGGTTTTTTTTTACAACAATTGACAATGTTTTCATGGTCACCTTCAGACTTTTAAAATTCAAATTTCACCGTCTGCCAAGGTGGGATTCGTACCCGGGATCCCAGACCATTACCCTGGTCTCTGGAGAACTGGTCCACTATGCTACTGCCTCTCCACCCCCCCCCCTCCCCCCCCCCCACCCCCACCCCCACCCCCACCCCCGACCCCACTTCCTGTCCGGTTCAATAAATGACGGAATTTGATGGATGTATTTAAAGATCCGAATTAGGAGCAAGAGTAGGCCACACGGCCCCTCGAGCCTTCTCCGTCATTCAGTAAGATGGTGGCTGATCTGATTGTAACCTCAGCCCCACTTTCCTGCCCCCCCCCCCCCCCCCCCCCCCCCCCCGGATAACCTTGTCAGGCAGGAATCTATCTACCTCTGCCTTTGGAGTATTCATTAACACTGCCTTCATCAAAGACCCTCTGAGAGTTAAGATTTCCCCTCATCTCAGTCTTGACAGAGACCCTTATTATTAAACTGTCCCCCCCACATGCCCTCCCCCCTCCCCCCCAGACAGCCCTCCCCCGTGTTCTCGGGGAACGTGAAGAGAATGGCTGAGTGGATTCCTTTAATAGGAGGCCCCAGTCCTTCAGTAACTGGGCCGTCCAGCTCGATATCTTTACCATGATTGAGGCGATGACTGGGCCTTTGATAATCCACCACAGGGCTCGGTGCTCATTGGTCTCCCAGCAGCTGGAAGGAGAGGAAAGGACAACGTGTTACTCGGAGCAGAGCAGGCGAACTAAGGCGGGGCTGCCCCCGGAGCAAACTGGACGATAACAATGCAGAGGAGGTCGACGATCAACGGAAGGCAGGTTTATTCACAAGTATTTGCAATGGTCGGCATAAGGCAGCACCTCACTCCCGGTGCAGTCCGAGCTGGTAGGACGTATCCCCCCAGGCCCTAATCGGGGCCTACTTTTACCCTCTGCTCACAACGGGCCTCTGCCCCTGGCCTGGGCAGCTCGTGGTCCACGGCTCCCACGGGGAGATCAACAACGGTTTCCTCATGGAGGTTATGACATGGGCTCTTCACTCATTTCGCCCACACCCTCCCCTCTCCCACACGTATGTACACACACATACATACGTCTCCACACCCATCAGAAGGAAGATGAAAGACGCACCCGGAATCATCAAAGTGAAGTCTCAGCACTGTCCAAATAGTCACGCAGATGGTGGGGGTGCCTGTAAGACAAAAACAACCCACAAACACAATTTTTTTCCCCACTTCAAGATACACATTTTCTTTTTGTCGGCCCTGATTTTTCAATTATTGCTACTTTGCGTGAGGAAACTGGGCTCAGGGGAGGGGAGGTGGGGGGGGGGGGGGGGGGGGGGGCATCAGTGGATACCTGCTGCCACCTGGTGTCGGTCAATCACACTGCACCTGAGCGCTCATGTTTACAAAAAAAAGCCGAAAGTCTTGCACTTATTTATGTGGGGCCGAGCATGACCTCAGGACCTCAGGACATCCCCCAAAGCCCTCTACAGCCACTGGGGTATTATGGATGTGAAGTCACTGTCGCACAGCAGGAAACGCTGCAGCCAGTTTGTGCACAGCAAGCCCCCCCGTGAACGGCAAGGTGATGAAGCCTAAACTGTTTCTGCGGTGTGAGTTGAATCGCGGTCTGAACCTCAGCTAGGACCACAAGGAGGATCCTCCACCGGGGGGAAGGGGAGGGGGGGGGGGGGCACGTGGGGCTTCGGTTTAATGTCTCATCCAGTAGACGGCACCTCCGGCAGTGCAACACTCCCTCAGTAGCCTAAACGTCAGTAGTTAGCTCCCAGAAGTCACAACCGATCACCTGTTGCTAGTAACTCGTGTGATAATCTGAAATGTAAAATATTTGGTACCTTTCTATTTTTACTGAGAAATAAGCCCTTTGACCCAACTCATCTATGTCTGTGTTTAAGCTCCTCCCCCCCCTCCCCCAACCAAGCCCCTATCCTCACACCCCTTCCTTTAGCATTGTTCATAGAATCATAGAATCTGCAGTGAAGAAGGAGGCCATTCGGCCCATCAAGTCTGCACCGGCCCTTTGGAAAAGGTACCCTACCCAAGCCCACACGTTCACCCTATCCCCATCCCATAACCCAATAACCCCACCCAACCTTTTTATTTTTGGACACTAAGGAGCAATTTAGCCTGGCCAATCCACCTAACCTGCACATCTTTGGACTGTGCGAGGAAACCCACGCAGACACGGGGAGAACTCACAGACAGTGACCCAAGCCGGGAATCGAACATGGGACCCTGGAGCTGTGAAGCAACAGAGCTAACCACTGTGCTGCCCGCTTAAAAAAAGAGACATGCGGAAGCTTTTTTTTTGTGCGCCTCAGGACACTTTGCATGAATACCAGTATAAGGGGAAAACAAAAATTCACACTGTACGGTAGAGGCGTCACCATGGAGAATGCACCAGTTGACAGTGATTGACAGTTAACTGTCAAGCTTTGTTTGAATTATTCGTTATATTTATTAAGGAAAAGCCATAGATCCAGTATGATATAAAGCTTGGTGGTGCAGTCAACAGTATGGGCAAGAACATAAAAGCAAATTGATCAGAGTATTGTTCAAATGGTGAATAGTTACACGCAGTGGAGACTTTGGGGATCAGTCAGAGAGATCACGACAAAGAATAATCAGAAAGGCAAATGCAATACAAATCTTCACAACTAGTTGAGGTTCTGCCAGAATTACTCCGTTTCTCACCTTATTACATCCGTGATCCAAACATAGACAATTGAACTTCAAAGGTGGGGTGAGAGTGTCTGTCTGCCCTTGACAGCAAGGCAGCATTTGACCGAATACAGCATGAAGCAGCCTAAACTGGAGTCAATGGGAATCAGGGGGAATACTCTTCACTGGTTGGAAACATACCTGGCACAAAGGAAGATGGTTGTGGTGGTCGGAGGTTAATCATCTCAGCTCCAGGACATCACTGCAGGTGTTCCTCAGGGTAGTGTCCTAGGCCCAACCAGCTTCAGCTGCTTCGTCGATGACCTCCTTTCCATCGCAAGGTCAGAAGTGGGGATGTTTGCGGATTACTGCACAATGTTCAGCACCATTCACGACTCCTCAGATAATGAAGCAGTCCATGTCCAAATGCAGCAAGACCTGGACAATATCCAGGCTCGAGCTGACAAGCGGCAAGTTACATTTGCACCACACAAGTGTCAGGCAATGACCATCTCCTACAAGAGAGGATCTAACCATCGCCCCTTGACATTCAATGGCATTATCATTGTGGAATCCCCCACTATCAACGTCCTGGGGGTTACCATTGATCAGAAACTGAACTAGACTAGCCCATATTAATACTGTGGCTACAGGGCAGGTCAAAGGCTCGGAATCCTTTGTCAATACCTCACCTTCTGACCCCTAAAAGCCTGTCCACTATCGACAAGACACAAGTCAGGAGTGTGATGGAACACTCTCCATTTGCCTGGATGAGTGCAGCTCCAACAACACTCAAAAAGCTCAACACCATCCAGGGAAATGCACCCATGTTCCACCTTCAATATTCACTCCTGGAGGATCCCCTCCAAACCATTCACCATCCTGACTTGGAAACATACTGGCTGTTCCTCCACTGTCGCTGGGTCAAAAGCCTGGAACTCCCTCCCTAACAGCACAATGGGTGTACCTACACCTCAAGAATAGCAACGGTTCAAGGAGGCAGCTCATCGCCACCTTCTCGAGGGGCAATTAGAGATGGGCAATAAATACTGATCTGGACAGTGGGCGCCCAGATCCCGTAAAGGGGGTAGAATATGAGGCGGAACAGATTTTGCTCCATGACCCTGGTTGAACAACATCAGGGATATCATGTACAGTTCTGAGCAGAGCTCCTTCGAAGGAAAGGCGAGAGAATATCAGGAATGTTACTTTTCCGATAGAATTCTTATGAAGCTCGCCGTCACAGCATGGGGTCACCTAGCAGAGGTTGTTTCTCTTGGTGTTCTCTCTCTGGAGAAACATAAAGAATTCCTTGAAATGTCGGCATCTCCTGGCTTAGAATTCCATGTTGGCACTGGGAAGATGGAGGAAGACGTGGCGGGACAGCGGGGGGGGGGGGGGGGGGGGGGGGGGGGACTTCCCAACGCTCTGACGAAAGAACAGAATTCTGCTGTAATAAACGTGTTTTGTTTGCCGGAGATTCCCCGGAGTAGGCGATCGATGAGGGGTTGCATTTAGTCCTTACTGAGCAGGTCATGTGGTACCTTAGTGGGATACAGTTGATGTGATTGATGGGAGGAGCCAGGTCTGCCTGTAGTTTTTTAGTTTGCCATAAGATTTTAAGTTGAACAGCAGTTTGGCCAACTGCTGTCAGATTGATCGGAAAGATTCTGACAAGAGAGAAGGATTTTCAGGTTCCTCTTGAAATGGAACTCTCTCTCCAAAGTCTCTACACAACTGAGCAAGGAAACCGGTTTTGCTAACTTTATTTTTAAGTGTTATTTGAACTGTATTGGGTTGCTTGGTTGGAATATTTACAGTGAAGTCTAGGGTGTAAGTTTAAGTATGTCCTTGTTTTTAAGAACTGATGATTGTGAAGCTATTTCTTCGACATGGATAATTCTGTGTTTAAATTAAAGTTTGTTTTAACATGAAAGTTGCCAATTAGTCAGAGACACCACTCCCGGGATGAAGCATCCTTTCCTCACAGTTTTAACAAATTTTTAAAAAGCGTTTGGGGTTCTTGTCCGGTTCCGAACAAACACTGGGGTCTGGACTGGAATCTTAACACCACCTCAGTCCATTAAACATCCCTTATGAGTTCTCAACCCTCGACTTTGGGTAATTGTCACTCTCGCAAACCGAAAGCCTATAGAAAGGATTGTGGCACAGATTTCCTGTAATGTCATTAAAGCTATAAGGGTTAGAAGAGGAGAAGAGACGATACAATTAAGCCTGCACTGGCTGGAATATGAGAGGTTCTGGAATGATTTCCAAGAAGAGTTTAGGATTTTGATTGGAGTTGATAGAATAGTGAGGGACAATAGGAAATAGCAACAGGAGTAGGCCATTCAGCCCTTCGAGCCTGTTCTGCCATTTAGTAAGATCACGGCTGATCTAACTCTCACCAAGTTAATTTTCCTGTCTTATCTCCATAACCCTCGATTTCCCTCCTGATTAAAAACCTATCGATCCCAGCCTGGTAAATGTTCAAGGACTCGGTCTCCACAGCTTCCTGGGGTCAAGAATTCCAAAGATTCACCAGTGAAGAAATTCCTCATCAAATCCATCTTCAGTGAGCACCCCCTTATTCTGCGATGATACCCTCCGGTCCTACACTCTCCTGAGTGGAAACATCCTCCCAGCATTTACCCTGTCTAACCCCCTAAGAATCTATTTTTCGACCATATCGCGTCTCGTTCTTCTGAATGCCAAGGGGTACAGACCTAACCTGTTCAACCTTCCCTCATATGGCAGTTCCTGCATACCCGGGATCATCCTCGTAAACCTCCTGTACTGCCTCCATTGATAATGTATCTTTCCTTAAATAAGGGGATGAAAACTGTACATCATATTCTCAATGTGTCCTCGCGAGTACCTTGTACAGTTGCAGCAACACCTCTGCTTTTATACCCCAACTCTTTAAATAAAAGGCAGCATTCCATTTGCCTTCCCTATTACCGTCTGCACTTGGATGCTGGTTTTCCCGAACAAGGAATGGGATTCTTCCCCCAATTAATAATAATAATAATAAAGCTCCCGCGTCAGAAACAGCCGGAGAATGGCCGGGTCCATAGCCACGCACGCGCACAGCGGTGACTGCAGCGGTTACACCGTACAACATGGCGCCGGCCGCGCACGGACCCGACCCTGCCGGACAGTTCCCTCCCCCCGGACCTCCCCTCGCCCCCCCTGCCTTCGCCGAAGCCCCCCCTGGCCAGCGGCACGGCTCCCCCCCCCCCCCCCACCCCCAGACTGTGACGCCTCTGGACACAGTCCGCAGCCGCCACGCGAGGTTGACACACGCGTGTCCCACACAGTCGGGAACCCGGCCCCACCGGGGGCGGAGCATCGGGGGAGGGCCTTCATGTAACGTCCTGAGGCCGTCCCAACGGCGTGCGGCGCGCTCCTCGATGACGCCGCTTTAGAGGGGGCGGAGCATCTGAAAACAAGCGCCGCCCCCGATTCCGGCGTCGAAAGGATTCCTCGCCCAATCGGCGAACGCGATATCGGCGTCGGGCCGCGGAGAATCCCGGCCCTAACCCCTCCCATAGACTGGCTCAGACCATTCAAAATCCGCCATTTTGAGGGCGCAGCCCGATGCCGAGGTCCGGCACAGGCACCCCCCCTTCCCTCCCCACCACCCCACGGTACAAATCCTGTCCCCCACACCCCCTCCTGACAAGTAGGAGAATCCTCCCCATGCACCCCCCCCCCTTCCACCACACGGGAATTATGGGTCAGCCCCCACAGCGTGCATATATGAGGGTGACCGGGCCGTTCCCCACCGACCCCCCCCATTGGACTCCCAACAGAGACCCCCCCCCATCAGAACCCCCAGCAAAGTTCCCATCTCATAGACCCCCAGGTGCCGGAGTGTGGCGACTAGGGGCTTTTCACAGTAACTTCATTGCAGTGTTAATGTAAGCCTACTTGTGACAGTAATAATGATTATTATTATATCAGAGATCAGAAACCCCCATCTCAGAGACCCCCCCTCCCCATCAGTCACAGGCTGGATTTTCCGTTTGGGAGACTATGGGCCGGGAGCCTCCATTTCTGAGACTAGTGATGACGCCGACGCAGAAATTGTGAACTTCCACGACAGCAAAACTGGGGCTGAACCTGAATGGATTCAGTTACTGTGGAGGGGCTGGCACCGGAGCCGTGTGGAACACAATCGATCCCAATGGGAAATGGTGAGGGATTCGCTGGGTCCGTGATTGACACTCGGGAGGCTGACAAGCCTCAGCTTCACATATACATTACACTCCCCACACACACTCCCCACACACACTCCCCACACACACTCCCCACCCACACTCCCCACCCACACTCCCCACCCACACTCCCCACACACACTCCCCACCCACACTCCCCACCCACACTCCCCACCCACACTCCCCACCCACACTCCCCACCCACACTCCCCACACACCCTCCCCACCCACACTCCCCACCCACACTCCCCACACACACTCCCCACACACACTCCCCACACACACTCCCCACACACACTCCCCACACACACTCCCCACACACACACTCCCCACACACACTCCCCACACACACTCCCCACCCACACTCCCCACCCAAACTCCCCACCCACACTCCCCACCCAAACTCCCCACCCACACTCCCCACACACACTCCCCACACACACTCCCCACACACACTCCCCACCACACTCCCCACCCACACTCCTCACCCACACTCCCCACACACACTCCCCACACACACTCCCCACCCACACTCCCCACACACACTCCCCACACACACTCCCCACACACACTCCCCACCCACACTCCCCACACACACTCCCCACCCACACTCCTCACCCACACTCCCCACACACGCTCCCCACCCACGCTCCCCACCCACGCTCCCCACCCACGCTCCCCACCCACGCTCCCCACACACGCTCCCCACACACGCTCCCCACACACGCTCCCCACAAACACTCCCCACCCACGCTCCCCACCCACGCTCCCCACCCACACTCCCCACACACCCTCCCCACCCACGCTCCCCACACACGCTCCCCACCCACGCTCCCCACCCACGCTCCCCACCCACACTCCCCACCCACACTCCCCACACACACTCCCCACCCACACTCCCCACACACGCTCCCCACACACGCTCCCCACAAACACTCCCCACCCACACTCCCCACACACACTCCCACACACACTCCCCACACACACTCCCCACCCACACTCCCCACCCACACTCCCCACCCACACTCCCCACCCACCCTCCCGACCCACCCTCCCCACACACACTCCCCACCCACACTCCCCACCCACGCTCCCCACCCACACTCCCCACCCACACTCCCCACCCACACTCCCCACCCACACTCCCCACACACGCTCCCCACACACGCTCCCCACAAACACTCCCACCCACACTCCCCACACACACTCCCCACACACACTCCCCACACACACTCCCACACACACTCCCCACCCACAATCCCCACACACACTCCCCACACACACTCCCCACACACACTCCCCACCCACACTCCCCACACACACTCCCCACACTCACTCCCCACACACACTCCCCACACACACTCCCCACACACACTCCCCACCCACACTCCCCACACACACTCCCCACACACACTCCCCACCCACACTCCCCAACACACACTCCCCAAACACGCTCCCCACCCACGCTCCCCACAAACACTCCCCACCCACGCTCCCCACCCACGCTCCCCACCCACACTCCCCACACACCCTCCCCACCCACACTCCCCACACACGCTCCCCACACACGCTCCCCACAAACACTCCCCACCCACGCTCCCCACCCACGCTCCCCACCCACGCTCCCCACCCACGCTCCCCACACACGCTCCCCACACACACGCTCCCCACACACGCTCCCCACAAACGCTCCCCACACACGCTCCCCACCACACGCTCCCCACACACGCTCCCCACACACACGCTCCCCACACACGCTCCCCACACACGCTCCCCACACACACGCTCCCCACACACGCTCCCACACACACGCTCCCCACACACGCTCCCCACACACGCTCCCCACACACACGCTCCCCACACACGCTCCCCACCCACACTCCCCACCCACACTCCCCACACACGCTCCCCACACACACTCCCCACACACACTCCCCACACACACTCCCCACACACGCTCCCCACCCACGCTCCCCACCACGCTCCCCACCCACACTCCCCACCCACACTCCCCACCCACACCCCCACACACACTCCCCACCCACACTCCCCACCCACGCTCCCCACCCACACTCCCCACCACACTCCCCACACACACTCCCCACCCACACTCCCCACACACGCTCCCCACACACGCTCCCCACAAACACTCCCCACCCACACTCCCCACACACACTCCCCACACACACTCCCCACACACACTCCCCACACACACTCCCCACCCACACTCCCCACACACACTCCCCACACACACTCCCCACACACACTCCCCACACACACTCCCCACACACACTCCCCACACTCACTCCCCACACACACTCCCCACACACACTCCCCACACACACTCCCCACCCACACTCCCCACCAACACTCCCCACACACACTCCCCACACACACTCCCCACCCACACTCCCCACACACGCTCCCCACCCACGCTCCCCACAAACACTCCCCACCCACGCTCCCCACCCACGCTCCCCACCCACACTCCCCACACACCCTCCCACCCACACTCCCCACACACGCTCCCCACACACGCTCCCCCACAAAACACTCCCCCCCACGCTCCCCACCCACGCTCCCCACCCACGCTCCCCACCCACGCTCCCCACACACGCTCCCCACACACACGCTCCCCACACACGCTCCCCACAAACGCTCCCCACAACCGCTCCCCACACACACGCTCCCACACACGCTCCCCACACACACGACTCCCCCACACACGCTCCCACACACGCTCCCCACACACACGCTCCCCACACACGCTCCCCACACACACGCTCCCCACACACGCTCCCCACACACGCTCCCCACACACACGCTCCCCACACACGCTCCCCACCCACACTCCCCACCCACACTCCCCACACACGCTCCCCACACACACTCCCCACACACGCTCCCCACACACGCTCCCCACACACGCTCCCCACCCACGCTCCCCACCCACGCTCCCCACCCACACTCCCCACCCACACTCCCCACCCACACCCCCACACACACTCCCCACACACACTCCCCACACACACTCCCCACACACACTCCCCACACTCACTCCCCACACACACTCCCCACACACACTCCCCACACACACTCCCCACACACACTCCCCACACTCACTCCCCACACACACTCCCCACACACGCTCCCCACCCACGCTCCCCACCCACGCTCCCCACCCACGCTCCCCAGCCACGCTCCCCACACACTCCCCACACACACTCCCCACACACACTCCCCACACACACTCCCCACACACACTCCCCACACACACACTCCCCACACACACTCCCTACCCACACTCCCCACACACGCTCCCCAGCCACGCTCCCCACACACACTCCCCACACCACTCCCCACCCACACTCCCCACACACACTCCCCACACACACTCCCCACACACACTCCCCACCCACACTCCCCAGCCACGCTCCCCACACACGCTCCCCAGCCACGCTCCCCAGCCACGCTCCCCAGCCACGCTCCCCAGCCACGCTCCCCACACACGCTCCCCACACACGCTCCCCACACACGCTCCCCACACACACTCCCCACACACACTCCCCACACACACTCCCCACACACACTCCCCACACACACTCCCCACACACACTCCCCACACACACTCCCCACACACACTCCCCACACACACTCCCCACACACACTCCCCACACACACTCCCCACACATACTCCCCACCCACACTCCACACCCACACTCCCCACACACACTCATCCCAGCCAACAAGATGGCACTGATCGAGCTGGAGCGCGGCCATGCAGCTGATGGGTGGCTGGGGCCAGAGGGCCCCTCGGGAGGGTGGCCTGGGGGGACACCTATCTGATCCGTGGCACTAAGTTCAGAGTGGGCTGATAGCCGTGTGCGTCGCCGCATGGCTGCCCTGCCGGCTGTAGCAATGGTGTTCCCTGCCCATCCACCCCGATCCCACAGCCCACCTCCTGCCCACCCCCGCCACTCCCCCTGGCCCTGGCAGAAGCCCCCCAACCAGTAGCATTACTGTCAGCAAACTATGGCCATGTTGTACTTTCCGTCCTCCCCTCTCTCTCCCTCAGCAGCTACAACGCCGGTTTTATGATTTTTAAAAGCAAAAGTGAATCCCACCATCGAGAACTCGGCCCATCCGAGACGGAGAATCGCGGAGACCCCGGAGAATACCGGGTCGGGCCCACTAATGATATGCAAACGGTGTTTACTGAACATAACAACACAAGAACTAGGAGCAGGAGTAGGCCATCTGGCCCCTCGAGCCTGCTCCGCCATTCAATGAGATCATGGCTGATCTTTTGTGGACTCAGCTCCACTTTCCGGCCCGAACACCATAACCCTTAATCCCTTTATTCTTCAAAAAACTATCTATCTTTATCTTAAAAACATTTAATGAAGGAGCCTCAACTGCTTCACTGGGCAAGGAATTCCATAGATTCACAACCCTTTGGGTGAAGAAGTTCCTCCTAAGCTCAGTCCTAAATGCGCTCCGGACTACATTGATGCTGCTGTCCAAGTATTTAGCCTCAAATTGGTGCCCGCCGTGGTTTTACTGTCGGAGCCTATTCTCCGCCCAATCGCGTTTTCCGATTTTGGCACCAGCCAAAGGAGAATCCGGCCTTATGATCTCCCAGCGGAGCTGAATTGCACCATAATAGGAGGGTGCGGTATGTGCGTGTGTGTGTGTGAGTGTGGGTGTGTGCATGTGTGTGGGGGGAGGTTGTGTGTGGGTGTGTGTGTGGTGCATCAATGTGGGTGGGTGTGAGTTTTGTTGGTGGGTGTGTATGTGGGTGTGTATGTGGGTGTGTGTGTGGGATGTGTGTGTGTGGGAGGTGTGTGGGGGGTGTTGTGTGTGTGGGGGGGCATGTGTGTGGGTAGAGCGTGTGTGTGTGTAGAATTTACAGTACAGAAGGAGGCCATTCGGCCCTTTGAGTCCCTACCGACCCTTGGAATGATCACCCTACTTCAGCCCACACCTCCATCCAATCGCCGTAACTCCACCTAACCTTTTTGGACACTATGGGCAATTTAGCACGGCCAATCCACCTAACCTGCACATCTTTGGACTGTGGGAGGAAACCAGAGCACCCGGAGTAAATCCATGCAGACACGGGAAGAACGTGCAGACTCCGCACAGACAGTGACCCAAGCTGGGAATTGAAGCTGGAGCTTTGGCAGCAGTGCTAACCACTCCCCCCCCCCCCCCCACCGTTTATGTGTGTGTGTGTAGGGGTGTGTGGGGGGGGGGGGGGGAGTGTGAGTGTGTGTGTGTTTGGGTGTGTGTCGGTGTGTGTGAGGAGTGGGCGGGGGTGGCAGTGTTTGTGGGGTGTATGTGTGTGTAGGGGGGGGTGTAGTGTGTGTGTTTGGTGCGTGTGGGGGGGCAGTGTGTGTGTGGGTGTGGGTGGGTGTGTGTGTTTGTTGGGTGTGTGTGTGTGTGTGTGTGTTTGGGGTGTGTGGGGGGGGAGGCAGTATGTGTGTGTGGGTGTGTGTTTGGGTGTGGGTGGGTGTGTTTGTGTGTGTGTGTGGTAGGGAGGGTGGTGGTCGGTCCTCCTGCAGCAGTGTGTCTGGTACCTGGAGCTCCCTCTGGTGGCAGCAGAAGAAATGTTTGAAAAGACTGAGATACAAATGGGATTCCTCAGCAGGTCTGGCTGGGATTGTGTGTGTGTGTGTGGGGGGGGGGGGGGATTGTGTGTGGGGGGGGGGGGGATTGTGTGTGGGGGGGGGGGGGATTGTGTGTGGGGGGGGGATTGTGTGTGGGGGGGGATTGTGTGGGGGGGGGATTGTGTGTGGGGGGGGATTGTGCGTGGGGGGGGGGGATTGTGTGTGGGGGGGGATTGTGTGTGTGGGGGGGGGATTGTGTGTGTGGGGGGGGGGGATTGTGTGGGGGGGGGGGCGGGGATTGTGGGGGGGGGGATTGTGTGGGGGGGGATTGTGTGGGGGGGGGGGATTGTGTGTGGGGGGGGGATTGTGTGTGGGGGGGGGATTGTGTGTGGGGGGGGATTGTGTGTGGGGGGGGGATTGTGTGTGGGGGGGGATTGTGTGTGGGGGGGGGATTGTGTGTGGGGGGGAGAGGGGTGGCATTGTGTGTGTGTTTGGGGTGTGTGTGGTTGGGGGGGGGGCAGTGTGTGTGTGTGGGGGGGAGGCAGTGTGTGTGTGTGGTGGGGGGGCAGTGTGTGTGTGTGGTGGGGGGGCAGTGTGTGTGTGGGGGGGCAGTGTGTGTGGGGGGGAGGCAGTGTGTGTGTGGTGGGGGGGGGGGGCAGTGTGTGGGTGTGTGGTGGGGGGGAGGCAGTGTGTGTGTGGGGGGGGGAGGCAGTGTGTGTGTGGGGGGAGGCAGTGTGTGTGTGTGTGGGGGGGGCAGTGTGTGTGGTGGGGGGCAGTGTGTGTGTGTGTGGTGGGGGGGGCAGTGTGTGTGTGTGTGGTGGGGGGGCAGTGTGTGTGGTGGGGGGCAGTGTGTGTGTGTGTGGTGGGGGGCAGTGTGTGTGTGTGTGGGGGGCAGTGTGTGTGTGGTGGGGGAGGCAGTGTGTGTGTGGTGGGGGAGGCAGTGTGTGTGTGGTGGGGGAGGCAGTGTGTGTGTGGTGGGGGGGCAGTGTGTGTGTGTGTTTGGGGTGGGGGGGGCAGTGTGTGTGTGGTGGGGGGAGGCAGTGTGTGTGTGTGTGTGGTGGGGGGGCAGTGTGTGTGTGTGTGTGGTGGGGGGGCAGTGTGTGTGTGGTGGGGGGGCAGTGTGTGTGTGTGTTTGGGGTGGGGGGCAGTGTGTGTGGTGGGGGGAGGCAGTGTGTGGTGTGTGTGTGGTGGGGGGGCAGTGTGTGTGTGGTGGGGGGAGGCAGTGTGTGTGGGGTGGGGGGGCAGTGTGTGTGTGTGGGGTGGGGGGGCAGTGTGTGTGTGTGGTGGGGTGGGGGGGCAGTGTGTGTGTGTGTGGGTGGGGGGGCAGTGTGTGTGTGGTGGGGGGGCAGTGTGTGTGTGTGTGTGGTGGGGGGAGGCAGTGTGTGTGTGTGGGGTGGGGGGGGCAGTGTGTGTGTGTGTGGTGGGGCAGTGTGTGTGTGTGTGGGTGGGGGGGCAGTGTGTGTGTGGTGGGGGGGCAGTGTGTGTGTGTGTGTGGTGGGGGGAGGCAGTGTGTGTGTGTGTGGTGGGGGGGCAGTGTGTGTGTGGTGGGGGGGCAGTGTGTGTGTGGTGGGGTGGGGGGGCAGTGTGTGTGTGTGTGGTGGGGGGGAGGCAGTGTGTGTGGTGGGGTGGGGGGGGCAGTGTGTGTGTGTGTGGTGGGGGGGGCAGTGTGTGTGTGTGTGTGGGGGGGGGGCAGTGTGTGTGTGTGTGGTGGGGGGGCAGTGTGTGTGTGTGTGTGTGGGGGGGGAGGCAGTGTGTGTGGTGGGGTGGGGGGGCAGTGTGTGGTGTGTGGTGGGGGGGGCAGTGTGTGTGGTGGGGTGGGGGGGGGCAGTGTGTGTGTGTGTGGGGGGGGAGGCAGTGTGTGTGTGGGTGTGGGGGGGAGGCAGTGTGTGTGGGTGTGGTTGGGGGCTGGGTGCAGTGTGGGTGTGGTGGGAGTGGTGGGGTGTGGGGGGGGGCAGTGTGTGTGTGTGTGTGGGGGGGGCAGTGTGTGTGTGTGGGTGGGGGGGGCAGTGTGTGTGGTGGGGGGCAGTGTGTGTGTGTGTGGTGGGGGGGCAGTGTGTGTGTGTGTGGTGGGGGGAGGCAGTGTGTGTGTGTGTGGTGGGGGGAGGCAGTGTGTGTGGGTGGGGGGGGCAGTGGGGTGGTGGGGTGGGGGGGGGGCAGTGTGTGTGTGTGTGGTGGGGTGGGGCAGTGTGTGTGTGTGTGTGGGGGGGAGGCAGTGTGTGTGTGTGTGGTGGGGTGGGGCAGTGTGTGTGTGGTGGGGTGGGGGGGGCAGTGTGTGTGTGTGTGGTGGGGGGGCAGTGTGTGTGTGTGGGGTGGGGGGGGCAGTGTGTGGTGTGTGTGTGGTGGGGGGGCAGTGTGTGTGTGTGGGGTGGGGGGGCAGTGTGTGTGTGTGGTGGGGGGGCAGTGTGTGTGTGTGGGGTGGGGGGGGCAGTGTGTGTGTGTGTGTGTGGGGGGGCAGTGTGTGTGTGTGTGTGGTGGGGGGAGCAGTGTGTGTGTGTGTGGTGGGGGGAGGCAGTGTGTGTGGGGTGGGGGGGCAGTGTGTGTGGTGGGGTGGGGGGGGCAGTGTGTGTGTGTGTGGGTGGGGTGGGGCAGTGTGTGTGTGGTGGGGTGGGGGGGGCAGTGTGTATGTGTGGTGGGGGGGGCAGTGTGTGTGTGTGGGGTGGGGGGGCAGTGTGTGGTGGGGGGGGCAGTGTGTGTGTGTGGTGGGGGGGCAGTGTGTGTGTGTGGGGTGGGGGGGGCAGTGTGTGTGTGTGTGGTGGGGGGGCAGTGTGTGTGTGGGGTGGGGGGCAGTGTGTGTGTGGGGGGCAGTGTGTGTGTGGGTGGGGGGCAGTGTGTGTGTGTGGGTGGGGGGGGCAGTGTGTGTGTGTGGTGGGTGGGGGGGGGCAGTGTGTGTGTGTGGGGGGGGGCAGTGTGTGTGTGTGGTGGGGGTGGGGGGCAGTGTGTGTGTTGGGGGGGGGGGCAGTGTGTGTGTGTGGGGGGGGGGCAGTGTGTGTGTGGGGGGGCAGTGTGTGTGTGTGGTGGGGTGGGGGGGCAGTGTGTGTGTGTGGGGGGGGGCAGTGTGTGTGTGTGGGGGGAGGCAGTGTGTGTGTGTGGGGGGGGAGGCAGTGTGTGTGGTGTGGGGGGGGCAGTGTGTGTGTGTGGGGGGAGGCAGTGTGTGGTGTGGGGGGGGAGGCAGTGTAGTGTGTGTGTGGGGGGGGCAGTGTGTGTGTGTGGGGGGAGGCAGTGTGTTGTGTGTTGGGGGGGGCAGTGTGTGTGTGTGGGGGGGGCAGTGTGTGTGTGTGTGGGGGGGGAGGCAGTGTGTGTGTGTGTGGGGGGGCAGTGTGTGTGTGTGGGGGGAGGCAGTGTGTGTGTGTTGGGGGGGGGGGCAGTGTGTGTGTGTGTGGGGGGAGGCTGTGTGTGTTGGTGGGGGGGCAGTGTGTGTGTGTGGGGGGGGGGCAGTGTGTGTGTGTTTGGGGTGGCGGGGGCAGTGTGTGTGGTGGGGGGTGGGGGGGCAGTGTGTGTGGTGGGGGGGCAGTGTGTGTGTGGAGTGAGAAATACAGGGGTCCACCTTTCAGATCAATGACCTTTAATGGGATCAGTACAAATGTTTCAGGCTGAGCAGCTGAAGTTGTCGGGCATCCAATATGGCAGTGTCTTCAAAATCGGGGGCGCGACCCAGGTGGGTCGTGGGTGGGTGTCGGGAGGGTCGCGGAGCCGTTGTCCACGACGTTCCCAATTACGCCAATCCCTGGGCAGCATTGCGTATGCGTGCCCGATCATCGTGCGTACATGCGCAGTGCGGCCGCTATTTTTTAAAATCGTTGCAACTTTTTGTTTTACAAGTTCTGCAGTGGGTTTAATTCATTTATTTTATTCAATTAATTTTTTTTTCATTTATTTTACTCATTTTATTTTTTTTTTACAAGTTTGGGGTGGGGGGTTTATTTGATAAGAATTTAAAGGAAAAATATGCAGAACTTTGGGCAGATGGAGACTCCATACTTTCCGACACCAGAAGGCTTCACCTTCATCCAACAGGAGCGTGTACGAGGGCCAAAGGGACCCAAAACCATTCCCTCCATTTTTGTCAGCAGCAAACAGGTAAGAGAAAATGGTGGGTCGCGAAGGTCGGCCGGCATGGGTCACGAAGGTCGGCCGGCGGGTCGTGAAGGTCAGCCGGCATGGGTCACGAAGGTCGGCCGGCGCGGGTCGTGAAGGTCGGCCGGCGTGGGTCGCGAAGGTCGGCCGGTGTGGGTCACGAAGGTCGGCCGGTGTGGGTCGCGAAGGTCGGCCGGCGCGGGTCACGAAGGTCGTCTGGTGTGGGTCACGAAGGTCGGCCGGTGTGGGTCGCGAAGGTCGGCCGGTGTGGGTCGCGAAGGTCGGACGGCATGGGTCGCGAAGGTCGGCCGGTGTGGGTCGCGAAGGTCGGCCGGTGTGGGTCGCGAAGGTCGGCCGGCGCGGGTCACGAAGGTCGTCCGGTGTGGGTCGCGAAGGTCGGCCGGTGTGGGTCGTGAAGGTCGGCCACGTTGGGTCCTGAAGGTCGGCCGGTGTGGGTCACGAAGGTCGGCTGGTGTGGGTCGCGAAGGTCGGCCGGTGTGGGTCGCGAAGGTCGTCCGGTGTGGGTCGCGAAGGTCGGCCGGTGTGGGTCGTGAAGGTCGGCCACGTTGGGTCCTGAAGGTCGGCCGGTGTGGGTCGCGAAGGTCGGCCGGTGTGGGTCGCGAAGGTCGGCCGGTGTGGGTCGCGAAGGTCGGCCGGTGTGGGTCGCGAAGGTCGGCCACGTTGGGTCCTGAAGGTCGGCTGGTTGGTAAAAATGGGTCTCCGGAAAAAAAGTTTGAAGAACACTGCAATGTGGGGGGGGGGGGGTCAGCACTTCAGCGGCCATTAATTGGCCAAAACCGGGGACCGTTCTGCAGGGACCGGGCATCTGGGTAGCGGCCACGACACCCGCTGGGTTTCACGAGCAACGTCCATCTTCAAACCCCCTAGTAAAATCCAGCTGGGCAGGGGTGAGGGGAGATCAGGGAAGGGGGAACAGTTACCAGGGGAATGGAGTGGGGAATGATGGAGGAGATCTCGAGGTCAGTGGGTTCGAACTGCTTTGCCGTTCCGCGCTGCTTATCCCGAAGGAATTCACCGCTGGCGCGCCTTCCTTGGGAATAACCTATTGTTGCCGAGGGGGGAGCAGAAGCAGGCTTCGGGCCTCCTCCTATCAAACACTAATGGTGGAAGGCCTGCAGCTGCCCTGTGGGGGGGCGGGGGGGCGGCTCCGGTTGGGCCATTACCAAAATGGCGCTCAGCGTGGACATTACTTTGGACGCAAAATGGAGCCAGCCGATCCGAAAACCTGGGGTCCACAGGGTTGAAATTCTAATCCAAGACCACCCACTTCCTTCCACCAGCACACCTGGTAGAACTGACATTCAGTTGATCTGGAATTAAATTAAGGACTCAGTCCGCAGCCACCACGCCGGGTTCACGAAACAAAAAGGACAAGTGTTCCATACCGTCGGGAACGTGGCCCATCGAGGGCGGAGCACAGGCGGAGGGGCTCGGGTGACGTCCCTCAAACAGTACACCATTTTCGAGGGGGTGGAGCATCGCAAAAGCAGCACCGCCCCGATTTCGGCGAAAACCTGGGCTGAGAGGTGGCAAATGGAGTTTAATGCAGAAAAGTGTGAGGTGATTCATTTTGGAAGGAGTAACAGGAAGACAGAGTACTGGGCTAATGGTAAGATTCTTGGTAGTGTGGACGAGCAGAGAGATCTCTGTGTCCATGTCTGTAGATCCCTGAAAGTTGCCACCCAGGTTGATAGGGTTGTTAAGAAGGCGTACCGTGTGTTAGCTTTTATTGGTAGAGGAATTGCGTTTCGGAGCCATGAGGTCATGTTGCAGCTGTACAAAACTCTGGTGCGGCCGCATTTGGAGTATTGCGTGCAATTCTGGTCGCCGCATTATAGGAAGGATGTGGAAGCATTGGAAAGGGTACAGAGGAGATTTACCAGAATGTTGCCTGGTATGGAGGGAAGGTCTTATGAAGGAAGGCTGAGGGACTTGAGGCTGTTTTCATTAGAGAGAAGAAGGTTAAGAGGTGACTTAATTGAGGCATACAAGATGATCAGAGGATTAGATAGGGTGGACAGTGAGAGCCTTTTTCCTCGGATGGTGATGTCCAGCATAAGGGGACATAGCTTTAAATTGAGGGGAGATAGATGTAGGACAGATGTCAGAGGTAGGTTCTTTACTCAGAGAATAGTAAGGGCGTGGAATGCCCTGCCTGCAACAGTAGTGGACTCGCCAATACTAAGGGCATTCAAATGGTCATTGGTTAGGCATATGGATGATAAGGGAATAGTGTAGAGGGACTTTAGAGGGGTTTCACAGGTCAGCGCAACATCAAGGGCCGAAGGGCCTGTACTGCGCTGTAATGTTCTATGTTCTATGTTCAAACGGGGATTCTCCGGCCAAACGCGATTTCTGCGTCGGCAACTGGGGAATCCCGCCCCCAGGTATTTTAAAGTAACATCTAATTTTGCTTGTGTCGCGACTCCCAGTCACGTGGAGCTGGAATTAACGCTACACCAACCCAGGGTGTTTGTGACAGCACCACCACCTGGAGGATCCCCTCCCAGCCACTCGCCACCCTGACTTGGAAATATATCGGCAGCTCCTTCACTGTCGCTGGGACAACATCCTGCAACTCCCTCCCTAACAGCACAGTGGGTGTACCTACACCACATGGACTGCAGCGGGTTGCATAAGGCAGCTCACCACCACCTTCCCAAGGGGCAATTAGGGATGGGCAACAAAATTGGCCTCGTCAGCGACGTGCCGCACCCCGTGGACGAATAAGTAAAGGAACGTTCCAGATTCTTCCCTCACACTGGGCAAAATGGTTTCTTCTGACTTTCCCTATTCGATTTATTAATGACCGTCTTATTGTTGTGGTCCCTACTTGAGGTTTCCCATGTTCAATGTTCTCAGTGTCTACCCTATCAAACCCTCTCATAATCTTAAAGACCCCGATTCGGTCATCCGTCAGTCTTCTTTACAGAGAAAAGAGCCTCAATCTCTCCTGATAAATGAGCTGTCATAATCTCAGGACAGCGTTTTGGTTTTCCGTCTAGAAATTCCGATGTATGTGTGTGGTGTATATGGTGTCAATAATACAAAAGATATTGTTGTTGAAAAGAGACACTTGCTCCTGAAGTTTTTCAGCTTGCACTGATCAGGACAAACACAAAAACACCAAATTTCAAACGGTCACAACAATTTACACTACCATTTGTCTCACAGGATATAAGGATTCTGATTGGTTGGCAAGTCAACTCTAATTGGCTGAGGCATGGCCATTGTTACAACACCCCAAGCTAGTGCGCGGCCCACTCCAGGCCCGCTTGATGCGCACACATACAAAAGGGAAAAAATGTATTAATAAACAATTTGTGATCTTTGAGTCACAGGGATGATTTCCAGTCAATGGGTGGGGAATCTCCATCCCACCACGCCCGTTTTGTGGTGCCCCCCCCGGCAGCGGGATTCTCTGTCCTGGCAACCAGCCAATGGGGTTTCCCATTGTGGGTACCCCCCCCCCCACGCTGTGGGGAAATCCGCGGGCGGTGAACGCACTGCCGGTGAAGTGGAGAATCCCGCTGATGCAGAATCCAGCCCAATGTCTTTCTGAAGTTAAGGTTTCTGGCTTGGCGCTCCCTTTCTTTCAGTCATGATATGATCTTCTCAGGCAAGGCTGTCTACCTTCCCTGCACACTCAGCACCATTTCAGGTTCACAGCAAAGGATGTGCTGGACACTCACTGCTTTCAGAACAACGGATCCGGTTTTTTTTTACTTCAGCCGCTGAAGAGCAACAAGCTGCCGGATTTGATACATTTAAAAGATCTTCAGCTTCCACCGCGAGACAGCGGGCAGCAGAGAGAGAGAAAACAGCTCCCTTCACTTCTGAGATCCAATCACTTCTGGAAGGTTCTTTCAGACACCATCACCCAGCAGGAACTATTGCCAGGCAGAGGCAGAACACTGTTCCTGGCCAACCCGTTGGGTGCCAGTTAACCAATAAAACTGATCCCCTCCAAAACCGGTTCCTCTCATCCACTTGGTGCCGAAGAGTCTGGCTTCTCCGCCCAGATACCAAGCCTTAGGGTTCAGTGTTGGGGCAAGAACTCTTCTGCTTTCCTCTCTCTGCTTAAAGACACATCCCAATTATTGATCCACGGACCAAAGCAATAAAATAAAATAAAATAAATGGGGACAAAGGAAGTCGACAGGAAGGACTCTCACACCACGGGGAAAGCAACGGGGAGCAAGCAAGCATTATTGAAGTACACGGTAACATCTCCAGTTCATCTCCTCCCCAACAACACAATGAAATCATCGATAATGTCACCTTGATGGGACTTACAACACTCAGCATGTGTACTCGTGACGCCACCAGCAAAAATACTCACCCCAACCAATAAGGATGTACCAGTAGAAGTATCTGCGCTCGGGGAAGAAGGTCTCGACGAGCAGGGTGAAGAGATAGAGCCCTTCAATGAACAACCAGAAGTAGTTGGACATCACGCAATAATGGAAGAATACCATCATAGCTTTGCATTGGACCTGAAAACAATCAAAGACTCGGTTATCCGAGGAAGCCAGGATCCCATCTCAGGCATCGCCCCCCCACCCCAACCACCCCCCCCCCCCCCCCACCACCACCCCAGCCCCCAACCCCCCCCCCCCCCCCCCCAACCTAGACTTTGAAACCAAATCCCAACTCCTTGTCGGAATGATGTTCTGGTGCCATGTCCTGTCCGCTTCTGGCCCCACAAGACCCCCATTTCCCAAATCCTCCTCCTTGTTCTCCGCACCTCTGTCACATCCTGCAGCTTCCCAATGCTCTGAGATGGATGCATTCCTCTAATGCTTAGGGGCTGGTTTAGCACACTGGGCTAAATTGCTGGCTTTGGAAGCAGGCCAGCAGCACGGTTCGATTCCCGTAACAGCCTCCCCGAACAGGTGGTGGAATATGGCGACTAGGGGCTTTTCACAGTAACTTCATTTGAAGCCTACTCGTGACAATAAGCCATTTTCATTTCATTTCAATTCTTGCCTCTTGGCCATCCCCGAATCCCTCCCCCCCCCCCCCCCCCCGCCAAAACTGGTAAAACAAAGGGAATTCATGTAGCACCTTTCACACCCGCAGGACGCCACCCAGATTTACAGCCAATGGTGAAACTATAAGGTGTGGTCACTGTTGTTCTGAAGGAAATGTGGCAGCCAATCTTCACACAGCAAGCCCCATGAGACATAGGAGCAGAATTAGGCCACTCGGCCCGTTGAGTCTGCTCCGCCATTCAATCACGGCCCCCGCAAACAGTAATGTGACCATCAACAGGTAACTGTGTTTTTTACCGATGCTGATTGAGGGATGAATATTGCTCAGAACACCTGGGATAATACCTCAAAATGGTGACACGGGATATGTTAGATGTACCCGAGAGGTGGACTTTTGTTTCAACGTTTCGTTTTGAAAGACGGCACTGTCATAATATGCACCCACGCGCATCATGAGGTTGAAACAGGCAGTGACAGACACCCAGGTTAGTCAATCAACATACAGGACAGAACATAACCAATCACCAGACAGAACACTAGAGGGGGGTTTCCTACTATAAAACACACGAGGCATCAGCACTCCGCCTCTTTCCACTGGTGACGACTGTAGTGATAGTCAGGGTGTATATATCAGTCAGCACCTTCTACACGTGGATCAGAGCTAGTCTGGTCTAGTTAGTTGGAGTTAGTTTACTGAGAGTAGTAGAGAGTGAACCCACAGCCAGCTGTGTGCATTGTTACAGAAGTTCAATAAATCGTATTGAACCAACGCCTAAGTTTGGTGTATTGTTTACAGTCCAACTGCATCCAGTTGTAATCCGTGTTAGCCCAGGGTAGATAACACAACAGGCACCTCTGGCACTGCTGCATTCCCTCAGTGTTGCCCTGGAGTGTCAGCCTGGAGGGTTTTGTCCTCAAAGTCCTGAAGTGGGCCTTGAACCAACAAACGTCTGACCAAACACCAATCACCGCCTGCAACCTCGCCTACCCACCCACTCCCTGTCATTCCTTCCTCATCGGGCTTTTCATTATTTTCAGTCCTGATATTTCCCCCCCCCCCCCTCTTTTCCTCCCTGCCTCACAAAGGAGGGCCGAATGTGATACAGGATTCCCCGGGAAACACATCCCTCCCCCACCCTCTAACTGAGCCACACCTGACATCGGCTGGGGGGGGCCAGGCCCATAGCTCTCCAAAACTTCGCCATCTCGCCACTTTCCCCTTTTCGCAAGCGACCTCATCGATCGAGGGTTTGGACACATATCCTCTAAGCTTTAGGGCAGACTTTTCTGTGTCAAATTCTGTTCGCTAAAACTATCTTTCCTTCATTCTTCTGTGGGATGTGGGCGTCGCTGGCTGGCCCAGCATTTGTTGCCCATCCCTAATTGCCCTTGAAGAACTGAGTGGCTTTCTAGGCCATTTCAGAGGGCAATTAAAAGTCAACCACATCACTGTAGGCCTGGAGTCACATGTAGGCCAGACCAGGTCAGGGGGGCCGATTTCCTTCCCTGAAGGATTTAATGAACCAGATGGGTTTTTACAGCAATCTACTCTGCAGAGTTTGATGAGGGAGATCTAATGGAGGTGTATGAGATGAGAAAAGGTATGGATAAAGTAGAAATGGAGCCAATGCTTCCTCTTGTGGGTCATTCTAGAATGAGAGGTCATAGTTTTAGGATAAGAGGTAGCAAATTTAAAATGGTGTTGAGGAGAAACTACCAAAGGGTTGTGAATCTGTGGAATTCGCTACCCCCGTGTGTGGTGGATGCTGGGACAGTGAGTACATTTAAGGAGGAGTTGGACTGATTTTTAATTGGTAATGGGTTAAAGGATTATGGAGAACGGGCAGGAGTTAATGCCTGGATGAGATCAGCCATGATCAAATGGCGGAGCAGACTCGATGGGTCAAATGGCCTCATTCTGCTCCTATATCTCATGAACTTATGAATAATAATTTCATGGTCACTATTACTGAGACTAGCTTTACACAGCAGATTTATTAATTGAACTTAAATTCCAGCAGTCGCCATTGTAAGATTTGGAAAAGTTCAAGGCAATCAGGCAGAGTCCACATGGTTTTGTGAAAGGGAAACCATGTTTTTTAAAACAATTTTTAAAAAGTTACAGTACCCAATTTTTTTTTTCCAATTAAGGAGCAATTTAGCGTGGCCAATCCACCTAACCTGCAGATCTTTTGGGTTGTGGGGGTGAAACCCATTCAGACACAGGGAGAATGTGCAAACTCCACGCGCACAGGGCTGGGATTCGAACTCGGGTCCTCAGCGCCGTAGTCCCGGTGCTAACCACGGCACCACATGCCGCCCTAGGGAAGCCATGTTTAACCAACTTATTGGAGTCACATGTGCTGTGGATAGAGGGGAACCAGTGGATGTACTGTACTTAGATTTCCAGAAGGCATTTGATGAGGTGCCACATGAAAGATTATTGCTGAAACTAAAAAGCTCACGGTTTAGGGGGTAACATATTGGCATGGATAGAAGACTGACTGGCTATTGGTGAATCAGAGAGTTGGCATAAATGTGTCTGTCTCTGGTTGGCAGGATGTAACGAGTGGTGTGCCACAGGGATTGGTACTGGAGCCTCACATTTTACAACTGATATCAATGACATCGATGAAGGGATGTTGCTAAACTTGCTAACAAGACGATGATAGGTAGAGAAGTAAATTGTAAAGAGGGCATGAGGCGGCTACAAAGATTAAGTCGGTGGGAAAAACCTGGCAGATTGAATATAATGTAGGAAAATGTTGAAATTGTGCACTTTGGCAGGAAGAGTAGAAAAGAAACTGATTATCTAAATGGTGAGAGATTGCAGAGCTCTGAGATGCCGAGGGATCTGGGTGTCCGAGTGCATGAATCACAAAAGGCTGGTGTACGGGTACAGGAAGTAATTAGAAAGTTTAGAGACCACAGACGAGTCTGAGATGAGTGGATAAGAGAAAACGGTTTTATTAGGAAGTTATCGGATGTACAATACTCTCCAGATCCCAGCCAGTTCTGAGGTACCAATACCAAAATGGCCGACCTTTACATTACAGATTATTGAAGTGTCTCTCAGTGGGGGGAGGTTCATGGAGAGGGGTATTGCTTCTACCCTATATTGCGATAGGAATTAATATAAAAGTTGGGAGGTTATGCTTCAATGGTACATGGCATTGGTGCGACCACATCTGGAGCACTGTGTACAATATCGGTCTCCTTATTTAAGGAAAGATGCTAGAAAGGTGCAAGAAGTAGTTGAAACAAGGCTAACTGGGCTAATGCCAGGAATGGGTGGGTTGTCTTGTGAGGAAAGGTCGGAGTGGTTAGGTTTGTGTCCACTGGAGTTTGGAAGTGTAAGAGGCGACTTGATCAAAACCTTTAAGATCCTGAGGGGTGTTGACAGGGTGGGTGTGGAGAGGATGTTTCCTCTTGTGGGAGAATCTAGAACTAGTGGGGGAGGTCACTGTTTAAAAATAAGGGGTCACTCATTTAACTTCCTCCCTAAGAGCACTGTGGGTGTACCTACACCACATGGACTGCAGCGGTTCAAGAAGGCAGCTCACCACCACCTTCTCAAGGGGCAATTAGGGATGGGCAATAAATGCTGGGCCCAGCCAGTGGTGTCAGCATCCCAAAAATGTGTTTAAAAAATAAATAACCTGGATTTATCCATTGCAGCCTTGTTCAGCTGCCTTGTCTCTCCTGGCACAGCCAAGATCTCCCGAATCTTGTGCAATTCGGGTCTGTTCTCCCCCAGACCCATCCCCGGGAGAGTTCATCACCTCAAACCTCGACCCTCTAGCCCCAGTGTTGTACACTTTGTGCCTCAGAACTGAAAGGGATGATGCAAGTTCTCTGCATGTTAACGTGTTCAGTGCAAGCGCCCCCACCTCTCATCACCCCCCCCCCCCCCCCACCCTTTTATTCCACTTCCCTGTGTGTTTTGATATACTACGGAGTGTAATATGTGCTACTCAAACCTCGGTTAGTGATGAGGCCTTCTGAATCTCGATGAAGAAGACTCAAACTCGTCCAGTAACTGGAGTAATTGAGTAACTACAACAATAATCGCGTGAGTTCTTTACTCTAACATTGATGCTAGTGATAAGGTTACCAAGATCTAACTACAGTAACTATGCTTAACTACACTAACCATCTGAGCTAATCTGATACTGCTCTGGTCACAATACACCCGAAAGAGAGAGCGAGACACACACAATGCGGTTGCTTTTGTACCCCGTGTCGGTCCGGCCCTCTAGTGATCAGCTGGTGCTACTGATTACACATTAACCCCTTATGTACATGCATATATAGAGATCACGACACCCCCGCCTCTCGCCCTCCCGCCCACCCCCTCCAGGCTCAAAGCCGAGTTTGCCCCCACTTACTGTGGTGATGGAGCAGTGAGTGACTTTGTCCTCAGAGTACAGAATAGCATCTTTGATGAAGACCGATATCGCCCGGAGGATAAACGAGACAAACAGATTCATGTGAATGTAGTTACGAGTGCAGTGCAGCTTCCTGAAAGACAGGAGGGTTTTCGTGAGACAGAAAACAGGAACGACAGGAGGACGTTTCCATCTTCCAATGGTGCGGAAACCTCCACTTCCACAGGCGGAACGGGTGTGCGCCCTATCCAACGGTGACCACGCGGGGGTTGTATTCTTACGCTGGTTGGAAAGCGTCAGGAAATGTCCGAAAGCCTGGTGTAATTCTCCAGGGTGGCACTGAGGTACAGAGACCGGGAAGGTTCTGAGTCGGAGGCTAACTGAGCTGACTTCCCCTTGGTGGCTGCTTTAACTGGACCACTCCCCCTTGATTGGGAAGGTGGGGGGGGGTAGTTAGTGACTGAGATTCCCACTCCGCATCGCTCCCGGGGGAGGGCCCACACGTCCAGGCGGGCAAGTGGGTGTGACGGCGCGTCAGAGTGCCCGCTTGTGTGAGCGGGCTGGGAGCTAAATGGGGGCAGGGGAGCTGGTTCTCAACCGTTTCGGAATAGCCACAGAATTCGTACAAAACCCTATAGTGCAGAAGGAGGCCATTCGGCCCATCGAGTCTGCACCGACCCACCAAAAGAGCACCCGACCGAGGCCCACTAATCCACCCTAGCCCTGTAACCCCACGCACCCATCATGGCCAATTCAGCTAACCTGCAAATCGGTGTGAGTTTGCAATGATTTAATGTAAGGTGGAAACCAGCGCGGTCCCATTCCCAGTGAGGGGTCAGTTCAGATAGGGGCAACACAGCAGAAAGAAGGTGAAGGTAAAATAAGGGGCAGCAGGGTGGCACAGTGGTTAGCACTGCTGCCTCACAGCGCCAGGGTCCTGGGTTCGATTCCGGCCTCGGGCCACTGTCTGTGTGGAGTTTTCACTTTCTCCCCCGTGTCTGCGTGGGTTTCCTCCGGGTGCTCCGGTTTCCTCCCACAGTCCGAAGATGTGCAGGTTAGGTGGATTGGCCATGAAAAATTGCCCTTAGTGTCCAAAAGGTTAGGAGGGGTTACTGGGTTACGGGGAGAGGGTGAAGGTGTGGGCTTGAGTAGGGTGCTCTTTCCCAGGGCCAATGCAGACTCGATGGGCTGAACGGCTTCCCTCTGTTTTGTAACTTCTATGATTCTATGAACTGTGAGGTTGGGCACTAAAGCCAGCATTTCTGCCCTGTATATCAATGTATATAAATGTATTTATTTTGTAATTTTCAGTTATAACCTTCCATCTCATTTAAGAAACAGAAGCTGAGGAAAACGTCAAACAAAAGCAAGAAATTCACATCTAGGAGCTACCTTTATTTGCGCGCACAGGGTCACCCTCGATTCATGTCAGTTTATGTAGAAGTAGGATACAGCTCACGCCAGCAGAGGGCACTGCTGCTGTTGTCTGACATCTTCATGTTTCAGTTTGTGTCTACTTGACAAATGGAATCAGATTTGTCCAAATCGCACTGATCCTCTACGTTCAGCAGAGAAGGCACTTGAAAGGGGAGGGTGGGAAATTGCAGAGCTCTGGGGAAAGAGGAGTGGGGACACCCTTTCAAAGAGCTAGCATGGGCACGATGGGCTGAATGGCCTCCTTCTGCAATGCAGGATTCTGTGATTACAAACGCCGTCCTTGAGCATAGAGTCATAGAACCCCTACAGAGCAGAAGGAGGACATTCGGCCCATCAAGTCTGCCCGGACCCTTCGAAAGACCACCCTACCTCGGCCCTACCCCTGTCTTATTCCTGCATCCCCACCCTGAAGGGCAATTCATCATGTCCAATCCACCTAACCTGCGCATCTTTGGACTGTGGGAGGGAACCGGAGCACCCGGAGGAAACCCACCCAGGAACGGGGAGAAAGTGCAAACTCCACACGGACAGTCATCCGAGGCTGGAATTGAACCCGGTCCCTGGGGTGCGAGGCAGCAGTGCTAACCGCAGTGCCACCGTGCTGTCTCTGCTAGGATTGGCCAATGGCAACCGGATGCAGTGGCAGTTCAGAGGAAGGGTCAGCGGGATCAGGAAGGGCGCCCTCCACGACTTTCCCCGAGGGCAGTCCGGAATGGGAAATGGATGCTGGCCGAGCTAGCGACGGCCACATCCCAGGAACTAAACAACAAATACCGGGAAGAGGTCCATTTTCTCCAGGAAGACTTACCGGAAGCGACAGAGTATAATCATTGCAATGACAAGAGAAATCAGGGAGGTGCTATAACCGACTGTGTAGAGAGCCTTGACTGAGACATAGTACAGATCCTACAAAAGAGAAAAGAAGATCGTGTCAACACAGCGAGGCTATAAGGTAAGGTAGCAGAGCTCGTAAGGAACTCAACGCCATCTAGGCCAAGTTTCATCGCTACCACATCCACTCCCTCCGCCACCAACATAACCTAACAGCAACTTTAACAACTGGCACTGAAATAGGACATTTACCTCAATCCAAAGCCACTTCACCCGAGAAATGCGAAAACAGGCCACAGGACGATGTTAGGGTCAGGAGTTAGGTTTTTACGGAGCATCCCAAAGGGGCAAAGGGAGGACGAGACACGGCGAGATTTAGGGAGGGGACTCCAGGGGTTAGGGCCCAGGCTGCCAAGACGTGGCCAACGGTGGATGGATGAAAATCTGGATTGTGCGAGAGGCCAGGATTATAGGAGCACCGGGGTCCTGGGGCGCAGTTCCGTCCATGGGATGCAACTGACCAAGGTTCCTTTGACAGCAGCTCCCAGATCCTCAGGGGCTGGTTTAGCACACTGGGCTAAATCGCTGGCTTTTAAAGCAGACCAAGGCAGGCCAGCAGCACGGTTCAATTCCCGTACCAGCCTCCCCGATTAGACGCCGGAATGTGGCGACTAGGGGCTTTTCACAGTAACTTCATTTGAAGCCTACTTGTGACAATAAGCGATTTTCATTTCATTTTTCATTTCTGCCACTCAGAAGGACATGGGTCGCAGCAGATGGTTGGGAACAGCTTCATCTTCAAGTTCCCCTCCCTGTTTCACACCAACCCAACGTGTCCACCTCTGGGAAATATTCTGTGGCACGTAACCCAGCGTGATGGTGGGGGGTCGGGGGGTGGGGGGGGGGGGTCGGGTTGAATTGCATGGTCGGGATTTGAATCATATAATCACTATAGTGCAGAAAGAGGCCATTCTGCCCATCAAGTCTGCACCGATCCTCTGAAAGAGCCCCTATGCCCCTCCCATAACCCAGTAACCCCACCTAACCTTTTGGACACCATGCCACTCGGGAACACTAAATTCCTTCCATTACCAGCGCTGAAAACACAGGGTTACAGCTTTCAGAGGAGACATAGTAATGACAATATTGTCACAAGTAGGCTTGCATTAACACTGCAATGAAGTTACTGTGAAAAACCCCTAGCCGCCACATTCCGCCACCTGTTCGGGTACACGGAGGGAGAATTCGGCATGTCCAATTCACCTAACCGCACGTCTTTCGGGACTTGTGGGAGGAAACCCGAGCTCCCGGAGGAAACCCACGCAGACACGGGGAGGACGAGAAGACTCCGCACAGTGAACCAAGCCAGGAATCGAACCTGGGGCCCCTGGTGCTGTGAAGCAACCGTGCTAACCGCTGCGCTACTGTGCCGCCTGTATTCAACCTGCAACCCATCTGCCCTGTCAGAGCTCATGACCTTTAGTGGGAGCTTGCTGTGCATGTGCTGGCTGTTGAGATTTCCAGCATTTACAACAAATGCAAAAGGTGCTTCACCAGCCGTGAAATGCAGGGGTTGGGGGGGGGGGGGGGGTTTGCGGGGAGAAAGTGTCATGGAGGACGCTATAGAAATGCAATTTCTTTGTTCTGGTTGGAGTTTTGCAGAGGCGTTCCAGTGGCCTTAAACTTTCGGGACTCTTAAACTCTCCGGGAGTCTGTTACATGGGCTTCACTATCCCGTAGGAGGAAATGGTTCCGGAGGAAACTAAAAGTAGGGAATAAAAGTCAATTTCCGTTGGGGGAGGTGTCGGTCATGATCATTCAGCTCTACCAGTCATGAACGAACGATAAACCTTAATTAACACTGTTATATTACGATATTGTAACATATATATTACTTTTTTTGCCTAGCCGAGTTGTTGAAATGCAGACGCAGTCTTCCAGTGATGATAAAATAATTTAATGAGTAATATGAAATAAACTAGTGAGTTCTTTTTACTTCAATACTTGTCGAAGAAATTATCAGTCAGCACTTCGAGTTTTCGCCAAAGGTCCTTTAATTAAACACAAAGTTCGTGGGGGAGGGGGGTTGGAGAGACCACAGTCATTCCAATTACCCCCCCTCTTTCCAGCAGTAAAGACAGGCAATTTATATGATGCAGTAAACAATATCTAGGACAGAAGGCATTCTTTAGATCAGCAAAAGACAGAAAACCAAGCTGGCCCGAGTTAGATTTTAATAACAGGCCTTGGGTTCCTTGCCTAAGAAAAATAATAATTGTATGCTGTCAGCAAAACAATGTGCAGCTGTACGCTTGTTTACATTGTATGACCTTCTGACTGTTTCATACAGAACTTCTTGACTGAAATAAGGCTAAATACCCATCATGCTTTGCCAAGTGCCTATTTCCGTGAAATATAGTCAAGCAGCTGGTTAAAATGAAGACAGGGTATGAAGGCAACTAATTCGCCAACTAAAGTCCCTTCTACAATACTGAACTAGTAAAACAAGTAAACTATTAAATAAGATAATGCTATATACTAAGATCTATTCTTCACTCTAGCTGTTTCCCTTCTGTACTTTCCACACTCCTAACACACTCTCACTGAGGAAAGAGCAGAGAAACCTTTTTATAGGTCTTGGTAGTGTGGTCATCTAGTGTTCATTTGCTGTACTTGCTTAACATTACCTGATGATGTATTACTACATACAGAGATCACCACAGACACCAGAACTGTTCACAGAGTGATGCAGACTCAATGCTTCCCGTCACGTCTCCAAGATCTGACTGGGCAAAAATTCCCGAGTGACCCCCACGTGCTGGTGACAGAGTGGACGAGCGGGTCACGTGACCCTTCAGAAGGTCGCCCCCCCCCCTCAAAGGGACTAGCTAATAAAGCGGTATGGTAGTAATGTCACTAGGCCCAGAATGAATGCTTCAGAGGTAACAGGTTCAAATCCCACCCCGGCAGCTGGTGGAATTAAAATTCAGCGAATAAATCCTAAAATCTGGAGCTGGTCTCAGTAACGGTGACCGTGAAACTGTCATGAACCATCGTTTACAAAACCCATCTGGTTCGCCAGAGCCCGTCCGGGGAGGGAAATCTGCCGTCCTTACCCGGTCTGGCCTGCATGTGACTCCAGACCCACAGCAACGTGGCCGACCGGTGTGAGCAAGGCCCTCCATTCGAGGGCAAATAGAGATCGGCAGCAAATCCTGACCCAGTCCACGGAAAAAAAAAAACAATATTTATTCACAGCGCATGGCCCATACACAGAGGTGAAACCAGCCAGCATTGAAATGCAATAGCGCGACGGGGAGGGGGGGGGGGGGGGGAGAGAGAGAGAACGTTGACAACTTTATTTGACGCGCAGCCTAATGTAACTGGGAATTCTCAATCCCAGCTCGGGGAGGTAGATTAGCAGTGGGGAATGACGGAGGCTGTGTGAGGTTCCCTGAGGCTGATTCCCGTGTGTGGAACCAGTCAGGGCTTGCAGCTGCCAGCCGTTGAAGCAGAAATCCGGCACAGTGAAAGGCTGGCGGGGCCCATTCTCTCTGTGACTTCAGGGGCGAGACTTGGGGGGGGGGGGTTTGGTTTGGCACGGCTGATACCGGGGTCTCAACTTGGCACCGTGTGGCGATCAGTCACCTGACAGTGATTTTACCTGAATTGGCCTACTCATGGGCATGGCAACACAGAAAATAGGAGCAGGAGGAGGTCTTTCGTCCCTTCGAGCCTGCTCGCCTGGCCATCCAACACAGTCAGCTTAATCCCGCCTTCCCCCCACATCATAGAATCATAGATTTTACAGTCCAGAAGGAGGTCATTCAGCCCATCGAGTCTACACTGGCCCTTGAAACAGCACCCTGCTTAAGCCCTCCACCCTGTCCCCGTAACCCAGTAACCCCATCTAACCTTTGGACACTACGGGGACATTTAGCACAGCCAATCCACCTCACCAACAGATCTTTGGACTGTGGGAGGAAACCGGAGCACCCGGAGGACACCCACGCACACACGGGGAGAATGTACACACTCCGCACAGTCACCCAAGCCGGGAATCGATCCCCAGTCCCTGTCTCTGTGAAGCAATAGTGCTAACCGCTGTGCCACCGTGACACCCCTTTGATCCCATTCACACTCAGTGCTATATCTAACTGCTTCTTGAAAACATGTAATATTTTGGCCACTTCCTGTGGTAGCGAATTCCACAGGCTCATCACTCTCTGGGTGAAGAAATTTCTCCTCATCTCTGCCCTAAATGGTCTCCCCCGTATCCTCAGGCTGTGACCCCTGGATCTGGACACCCCCTACCATCAGGAATATCCTTCTTGCAGAGAATGGGACTTCTGGTAATCCCAAGGCTTTTTAAACGTACATAAAGAGCAAGAGGGTAGCCAGGGAAAGGGTTGGCCCACTCAAGGCCAGGGAAGGGAATCTATGCATGGAGCCAGAAGGAATGGGAAAGGAATTAAATGAAGGAATCACAGGAAAATACTGTGCAGAAAAGGACTTTCCGACCCATCGAGACTGCACCAACGCATGGGAGGCACCTGGGGTGGGAGAATCCCCGCGAACGGGCCACACCGCCCCAACACCGGCACGCGATTGTCCGCAGAGCCGGGGGGGGGGGGGGTCCAACCCCGGGGGAGCCTCCGATGTGGCCTGACCCACGATCGGGGCCCACTGATCGGCGGGCCGGCCTCTGTGGCTGGGAGCCTCCTTTCCTACGCGCCGGCCCCTGGAGCCCTGCGCCGTGTTGCGTCGGGGCCGGAGGTTGAAGGATGCCACTGCGCATGCACGCGTTGGCGCCGGCCCACTGCGCATATCCTCGTTGGCGCCGGCGTAACTGCGCATGCGCAGATTTTGCGGCGCACAGTTCGCGCCGAGATCGGCCCCTGTCGAGGCCAGAATCCTGGGAGCGGCCCGTTCACGCTGTTGTCAAACGCGACGGCGGTTACGACGGCGTGGACACTCTGCCGCAGGAGAATCCTGCCCCTGATCTGCCAATCTTAATCCCATTTGCCAGCATTTGGCCCATAGCCTTGAAAATGACGTGCCAAATGCTCATCCAGGTACTTTTTAAGGGATGTGAGGCAACCTGTCCCTCCCACTCTCCCAGGCAATGCGTTCCAGACCATCGCCACCCTCTGGGTAAAAAGGCTTTTCCTCAAATCCCCCCCTGTAACTGACCCTTCAACTAAGGGGAACAGCTTCTCCCTACCCACCCTGTCCATGCCCCTCATAATCTTGTCCACCTCGATCAGGTCGCCCCTCAGTCTTCTCTGCTCCAGAGAAAACAACCCAAGCCTATCCAACTTCTCTTCATAACTTAAACGTTCCATCCCAGGCAACATCCTGGTGAATCCTCTCTGCACCCCCTCCAGTGCAATCACATCCTTCCTGTAATGTGGCGACCAGAATTACACACAGTGCTCCAGCTGTGGCCTCACCAAAGTTCTATACAACTCTAACATAACCTCCCTGCTTTTGATATCTATGCCATGATTGATAAAAGCGAGTGTCCCATATGCCTTTTTCACCACCCTATTAACCTGCCCGTCTGCCTTCAGAGATCTGTTTACAAACACTCATCCCTTTGTTCCTCAGGACTTCCCAGTGTGGTGCCATTCATTGAGTATTTCCTTGTCAAATTGCTCCTTCCAAAGCGCAACATCTCACACTTTTCAGGATTAATTTTCATCAGCCACTTCCTGCCCATTTGACCATCCCGTCTATATCTCCCTGTAACCCAAGACTCTCAGCCTCACTCTTAACTATCCGGCCTATCTTTGTATCATCAGCAAACTTACTGATCCTACCCCACCCCGCCCCCACATAGTCATCTACGTCATTTATATATGTGGCGAATAATAGGGGACCCAGCACAGATCCCTGTGGTATACCACTGGACACTGGCTTCCAGACACTAAAGCAGCCGCCTGTCATCACCCTCTGTCTCCTACCACTCAGCCAATTTTGAATCCACCTTATCAAGTTCCCCTATATCCCAAGTGCATTTGTCTTCTTTATAAGTCTCCCATGTGGGACCTTGTCAAAGGCTTTGCTGAAATCCATGTAAACTACATCAATTACACTACCCTCATCTACACACTTAGTCACGTGTTCATACTTTGCATCAGTATTCACCAAAGAGAAGGGTTTGGTAGGTAATGAGTTTGGGGAAGGGTGTGTCGAAAATCTAGGTCACATTGAGATCAAAAAGGAGGCGGTGCTGGGCGTCTTGAAAAACATTAAGGTAGATAAGTCCCCAGGGTCTGATGGGATCTACCCTAGAATACTGAGAGAGGCAAGGGAGGAAATTGCTGAGGCCTTGACAGAAATCTTTGGATCCTCACTGTCTTCAGGTGATGTCCCGGAGGACTGGAGAATAGCCAATGTTGTTCCTTTGTTTAAGAAGGGTAGCAAGGATAATCCAGGGAACTACAGGCCGGTGAGCCTTACGTCAGTGGTAGGGAAATTACTGGAGAGGTATCTTCGAGACAGGATCTACTCCCATTTGGAAGCAAATGGATGTATTAGTGAGAGGCAGCATGGTTTGTGAAGGGGACATTGTACCTCACTAACTTGATCAAGTTTTTCAAGGAAGTGACGAAGATGATTGATGAAGATAGGGCAGTGGATGTTGTCTACATGGATTTTGTAAGGTATTTGACAAGATTCTTCATGGCAGACTGGTACAAAAGGTGAAGTCACACAGGATCAGAGGTGAGCTGGCAAGATGGATACAGAACTGGCTGGGTCATAGAAGGCAGAGGGCAGCAATGGAAGAGTGCTTTTCTGATTGGAGGGCTGTGACTAGTGGTGTTCCGCAGGGATCAGTGCTGGGACCTTTGCTGTTCGTAGTAGATATAAATGATTTGGAGGAAAATGTAACTGGTCTGATTAGCAAGTTTGCAGACAACACAAAGGTTGGTGGAATTGCGGATAGTGGTGAGGATACAGCGGGATATAGATCGTATGGAGACTTGCATGGAGAGATGGCAGACGGAGTTTAATCCAGACAAATGTGAGGTAATGCATTTGGAAAGTCTAATACAGGTGGGAAATGTAGAGTAAATGGCAGAACCCTTAAAAGTATTGAGAGGGATCTATGTGTATAGGCCCACAGGTCACTGAAAGTGGCAACGCAGGTGGAGAAGGTAGTCAATAAGGGATATGGCATGCTTGCCTTAATTGGCCGGGGCGTTGAGTATAAGAATTGGCAAGTCATGTTGCAGCTGTGTAGAACCTTAGTTAGACTACACTTGGAGTATAGTGTTCAATTCTGGTCGCCACACTACCAGACGGATGGGGAGGCTTTAGAGAGGGTGCAGAAGAGATTTACAAGGACGTTGCCTGGTGTGGAGGGCATTAGCAATGAGGAGAGTTTGAATAAACTTGGTTTGTTCTCACTGGAACGACGGCGGATGAGGGGCGACCTGATAGAAGTCTGCAAAATGATGAGGGTCATGGACAAATTGGGGGGGCGCAGTAGCACAGTGGGTAGCACTGTTGCTTCACGGCTCCAGAGTCCCAGGTTCAATTCCCGGCTTGGGTCACTGTGTGACGTTTTCCTGTGTCTGCGTGGGTTTCCCCCGGGTGCTCCGGTTTCCTCCCACAAGTCCCGAAAAACGTGCTGTTAGGTGAATTGGACATTCTGAATTCTCCCTCTGTGTACCCGAACAGACGCCGGAATGTGGCGACTAGGGGATTTTCACAGCAACTTCATTGCAATGTTAATGTAAACCTACTTGTGACAATAATAAAGATTATTATTGTTATTAATTGGATAGTCAGAAGCTTTTTCCCAGGGTGGAAGAGTCAATTACTAGGGATGATAGGCTTAAGGTGCGAGGGGTAAAGTTTAGAGGAGATGTGCAAAGGAACTCGCTGCCGGAGGAGGTGGTGGAAGCAGGATGAGTAGGATGGAAATAGAGGGATACGGACCCCGGAAGTGTAGAAGATTTTAGTTTTGACGGGAAGCATGGTCGGCGTAGGCTTGGAGGGCCGAAGGGCCTGTTCCTGTTTTGTACCTTTCTTTGTTCTTTGTTGTTCGCTCTTGGAACATAAAAACTGACTGTAAAAGTTTCCTCAGGTACGTAAAGAGAAAAAGATTAATAAAAAACTCATGTCAGCCGCTTGCAGTCAGAAAGAGGGGAATTCATAACAGGGAACAAATAAATGGCTGAAGAACTAAATTCGTACTTTGTTTCTGTCTTCACAAAAGAAGACATGAATAATGTCCCGAAAGTTGTGAGCAACACAAGTTTTAGTGAGGAGCTGAAGGAAATTAATATTAGTAAAGAAATGGTTTAGGAGAAACTAATGGAATTGAAGACGAACAAATCTCCAGGGCCTGATAATCTTCATCCCAGAGTACTTAAGGAAGTGGCCCCAGAAATAGTTGATCGATTGGTAGTCATTTTCCAAAATTCTTTGGACTGTGGAATGATTCCTACAGATTGGAGGGTAGCTAATATAATCCCGCTGTTCAAAAAGGGAGGAAGAGAAAACAGGGAACTAGAGACCAGGGAGCCTAACATCGGGAGTAGGGAAGTTGCTCGAGCCTATTATCAAGGATCTCATAGCACAGTATTTGGAAAGCAGTGGTGTAATCAGACAAAGTCAGCATGGATTTACGAAAGGAAAATCATGCTTGACAAATCTACTAGAATTCTTTGAAGATGTAACTAGTAGAGTTGACCGGGGAGAACTGGTGGATGTGGTTTATTTAGACTTTCAGAAGGCTTTCGACAAGGTTTCACATAGCAGATTACTGTGTAAAGTTAAAGTTTATGAGATTGTGGGTGGTGTCTTGAGATGGATAGAAAGCAGGTTAGCAGACAGGAAGCAAAAAAGTTGGAACAAATGGGTCTTTTTCAAATTGGCAGGCAATGACTAGTGGGGTACCGCAGGGATCTGTGCTAGGACCCCAACTGTTCACATTATATATGAATGATTTGGACGAGGAAACTAAATGTATTATCTCCAAATTTGCAGCTGATACAAAGTTGGGTGGGAGGGTGAGCTGTGAGGAGGATGCAGAGATGCTTCAGTGGGATTTGGACAGGCTGAGTGAGTGGGCAAATACAAGGTAGATGCAGTATAATGTGGATAAATGTGAGGTCATCCGCTTCGGTAGCTAAAATAGGGAGGCAGACTATTATTTGAATGGGTGTAAATTGAGATGGGTGGATACTCAGCGAGACCTTGGTGTCCTCGTGCATCAGTCGCTGAAAGTAAGCGCTCAGGTACAGCAGACAGTAAAGAAGACAAATGGTATGTTGGCCTTCATAGCGAGAGGATTTGAGTACAGGAATAGAGATGTTTTACTGCAATTATATAGGGTATTGGTGAGGCCACACCTGGAGTATTGTGTGCAGGTTTGGTGTCCTTATCTGAGGAAGGATGTTCTTGCTATGGAGGGAGTGCAGCGAAGGTTTACCAGGCTGATTCCTGGGATGGTGGGACTGTCATATGAAGAGTTATAAGAGTTACTGTCAAACGTTGGTTATAATTCTATTCATTAGTAGCCCGGCGGAGGATCTTGATGCAGTGGAAAGATGCGAGGCCCCCAAGTGTGGAGACCTGGATCAGTGACATGGCGGGATTTATAAAACTGGAAAGGGTCAAATTTGCCCTGAGAGAATCAATACAAGGGTTCTATAAACGATGGCAGCCTTTTCTGGACTTCCTGGCTCAAAGATAGTATCTTGGTCAATAGCAGCAGCAACCCGGGGGGGAGGGGGGGGGGGGGGGGGGGGCGGCGAGGTGGGGTGGGGGTGTTCCTTATTATTGTTTCTATTTTTTCTATGGTTATGTAACTTAAGATTGTGTTAATTTAAGTTGTTAATATGTTTTGGTGTTCATTGAGGATGGGTGAAAGTTTATGATTGTTATCATTATTGTTATTGTTGGTATTTTATTAGGGTTCGTTGTTGTTGTATAAATACAACATTTTTCAATACAAATTATTTAAAATAAAAAAATAATTCTATTCATTGGAGTTTAGAAGAGTGAGAGGGGACCTCATAGAAACTGTCAAGATTCTAACTGGATTGGACAGGGTCGGTTCAGGAAGAATGTTCCCGATGGTGGGGGAGTCCAGAACTAGGGATCATAGTTTGAGGATCAGGGGTAAATCTTTTAGGACTGTGGCGAGGATAAATTTCTTCACCCAGAGAGTGGTGAATCTGTGGAATTAGCTACCACAGAAAGTAGGTAAGGTGAGTGAGTCTTGTATAATTTCACGAAGGAATTAGATATAGCTCTTGGCTTAAGTGATCAAGGGATATGGTGGGAAGATGGGATCAGGGTATTGAACTTGATCAGCTGTGATCATAATGAATGGTGGAGCAGGCCCGAAGGGCTGAATGGCCATCCTCCTGCTTCCATTTTCTATGTTTCTATGATTAGAGGTCTCCTGCTTAAATGCCATTTGGCTTCAATGCCATTTACTTGCGGGTCATTTTTTATCGATTTACATCATAATTTTCAATTCTACGTCATTGGTGCTCTGGTCCCATGGCCCTCCCTGTGCTAAACTCTGGGACAGCCACCGCCATGCAGCAATGTTAAGCCATCGCCGCAGTCACCATAAGTCCAGAGAATGAGGCCCAAGATCTGGGAGGAGGGGCTCAGAGCGGGGGGGCGGGTGCTGCCGGCCACCAATGACATAGAAACACACATAGAAAATAGAAGCAGGAGGAGGCCATTCTTAGAGAGCTAACATTGGCAAAATGGAACGATTGGCCACCTTCTGTGGTATCACCATTAGAAGGGGGGGGGGGGGGGATGGTGGGAGTATGGCGAGGAGGTTTTGCAAAGGAGAAACTAGATGCTGTTTGATTACTGAGCGACAGACAGAATTACTGTGAACAGTTTTGGGCCCCTTATCTAAGGAAAGATATACCGGCATTGGAGGCAGTCCAGAGAAGGTTCACTAGGTTGATCCCGGGTATGGAGGGATTTTCTTATGAGGAGAGGTTGAGTAGGTTGGGCCTGTGCTCATTGGAGTTTAGAAGAATGAGAGGCGACCTTATTGAGACATATCGGATTCTCAGGGGGTTTGACAGGGTCGATGCTGAGAGGATGTTTTCCCTTGTGGGAGAGTCTAGGACCAGAGGGCACCATCTCAGAGTAAGGGGTCACCCATTTCAGACAGAGATGAGGAGGAATTTCTTCTCTCAGAGGGCAGTGAATCTGTGGAATTCTTTACCGCAGAGAGCTGTAGAGGCTGGGTCGTTAAGTATGTTCAAGGCGGAGATAGATTTTCATTGAGGGAATCACTAGTTATGGGGATAAGGCAGGAAAGGATTATCACAACAGATCAGCCATTGAATGGTGGAGCAGACTCAATGGGCCGAATGGCCTACTTCAGCTCCTATATCTTATGGTCTTACCTGGTCATCAATCTCCGTTATATTTTCATCGACCCCGCATGCGTCGTAGTAATGGGGGAAGGTTTCTGACCAGCCTTCATCTGTACAGTTCCTGTAGATGATCCCTAGAACTGAAGAGTGATTCATTGTGAGGCCATGTGGTAAAATCGGAGCAGAAAGCAACTACCTTTCAACTCATCGAGGTGGAGGCCGAGAGGTTCCATGGCGGCACGCCCATTTCCTGGAGGCAAAACATCCAACATGGTGGATGGACCACAATTAAGCCAGCCTCCATGTTGGTAAAGGCAGAGAAAGCCTGGGATTGCTCCATGCTCCCCTGGTCACACTTACCTTCCCGCTCCAGTAGATAGGCCAAAGTTAAATCTCAGCCTTGCCCAAGCTGTTTATTTGCTGGGGGCGGGGTGGGGGGGAAAGGGAGGATTTAATCTGACCAGATGGTGCAGTTATATAAATACGTGGATGAAGATTTCCTCTGGATGGTGTTTACATTTATTTATTATTGCATTGGGTGTGCCAGAATGGATTTGATGAAGATATCACTTACGTAATCATGGCTGGAACAAAATCCCGGAACTTGTAACGCGGAGATCCTGCAGGATTTAACGGCAGGACCTCTATTGGAATTTTCTTCCTCTGTTTCCCGGCCCATATTCAGATATGGGGGCTAGCTGTCCGGCAAGAATGCCAGTATCGAAGGTTGTAGGGAACGGAGTGGGGGGAGGGACTGTGCGCTGGACAGAGAATTCTCTGGCCCATGGGAGATTCCCATTTGCCTGGCTTTGAATTTCTGTTGATAGGTACTAGTGGGTAGTGTCCGGGGGAAAAAAACCCTCGTTCTTCTGGCCCACAAGCAGTGCTGTAAAGACGTTTACCTCATGCATCAGTCCTTCTCGCCTCCTTTTACCGGCTGGGTTTCCAAATCCGGCAGAACCAGGCCCTAAAATCAAAATGACTGCCAAACTCTGCGACATTACCAAGTCGAAATAACTGAAGCTGCCTCTCCAGAGTCAGTCAGTTGCCCTCTCTCATTAAAACCAATTAGAGGCTGTTTATGTGAGGTTTTACAATTTTTAACTCTGTCTCCAGCCTGTCGCAGGTCGAGTACGATGGGGAAGGCAAGGGTTAACATTCTCTCTGTGATGTCAGTGAAACAGTGGGATTGTCGCTTCAAAGAATAACCCCAACTCTCTGACTAACATCCCTGTAGTAAAGGGAACCTCCAATCCTTACCCACTCTGGGCCTATTGTGACTCCAGTTCTACGCCAACATGGTTAACTCTTACTTTCCCTCGGGCCAACCCAAGGATTCTTTCCATGTGTCAAGAAGGCTTCCCACCATGACCTTCTCAAGGGCAACTGGGGATGGACGTAAATGCTGACCCTTACCAGCGATAGCCAAGAATGGGTACTGATTAAAAAGTTAACTTATGTTGAATATTGTTAAAGAGGGAGACATGCTGCCGAAGCTTTTCCTCTTGCACTCATCAGGTTAAATGCACATACACAGCGACCCATTGCCTGCAAGCAAAGGGAATATGTTCAAGCCGTGCACATTTTCTTGAATTACTCCGGGTGCTTGGGGTGTCTTTGGTTCCCCGTTGCTGTCTCCATGACAAGGCCTCAACCAATCAGGATCGACTTGCCGACAAATTGTGATTGGTTGAAATGTTGCATTTGACCTGTTGAGTGCAAAGTGCCTCTTTCAACAATAGAAAAAGTGGAGTATTAGGGCAAAAATGTGATGCTTTTAAAATCAGTCCAAAATGGTGACGGAACCATTGACAGGAATGGTGCTGAGCGACTGTGCTTGAAGAACGCCTCCAGGTTGATGTATCTGATGATCTTTTGCCTCGAGATATGGATTGGACACTAAGGAGGAGTCACAATACCGCGCAGGAGACTGAACTCTTCGAGATATAAAAAAGCCACTTGTTACTTCCGTTTTGGTGGACCCCATTGGGATCACTCTTACCGTCATTGGTGTTAATGATACGGAAGAATCCAGGGCAGTTGACGGATATAACGTCGCCGTAATCTGCATTTGGCCAGCAGGTTATATTGTCCCACATGCCGGGGCAGTCTGCGGAAAGAGGAAAGAGGTTTGCGTAAAAATCAAACCATCTGCAGCCCCCTGGCGGTTCTTACAATCAGAAAGAAAGGCAGAGATTTTGCACCATGAGTAAAGAGCCCCACAGATGTTATGTGGCTCAGTGAGCAGTATTCTTGCCTCTGGATTCGAAGGTTCACGTTCCACTCCAGAAGCTCGGACACACAGTCACGGCCAGCAACCCCAGTGCAGTAGTGAGGGAGTGCGGCATTATGAACATAGAACATAGAACAGTACAGCACAGAACAGGCCCTTCGGCCCTCGATGTTGTGCCGAGCAATGATCACCCTACTCAAACCCACGTATCCACCCTATACCCATAACCCAACAACCCCCCCCTTAACCTTACTCTTTAGGACACTACGGGCAATTTAGCATGGCCAATCCACCTAACCCGCACATCTTTGGACTGTGGGAGGAAACCGGAGCACCCGGAGGAAACCCACGCACACACGGGGAGGACGTGCAGACTCCGCACAGACAGTGACCCAGCCGGGAATCGAACCTGGGATCCTGGAGCTGTGAAGCATTTATGCTAACCACCATGCTACCCTGCTGCCCTGTCGGAGATGCCGCCTTTCAGGTGTGACATTGTCCCCAGGCCCTGCCTGCCCTCTTACACGGATGTTAAAAGTCCCGTACTGCTAATTGCGGACATTTCCCAGTGGCGTGGGGCGGCTACAATGTGAAGTCCCATTGGCCAGCGGCGGCAACGGAGAATCCCGCAGGCAGTGACGGTGCGGCGCCGAGAAACACGTGCAGGAGGCGGCGGAGAATTAACCCCACCGTGTTTACATTAAAGTTTGTTGTCAGAGTCATCACTCCTCGGGTGAAATATCCTTTACTCACAGTTTTACAAATTGCACATTGATTGGGGTCTGGTCCTAACAATGCTGCTCGAGACCAACTGAGGCTGATTATTAACTTGCCCCTGAGCAAACCACTCAGTGTAAAGGGCAAGCAAGGATGGGCAACAAATGCTGACCTTGCCAATGATGCCCACATTTCATGAACAGTGTCCTGGCCAATATTACTGGAAGCCAGTGTCCAGTGGTGTACCACAGGGATCTGTGCCACGCCCCCTATTATTCGTCATTTATATAAATAATACAGATGACTATGTGGGGGGTAGGATCAGAAAGTTTGCAGAAGACACAAAGATTGGCTGGGTGGTTAACACTGAGGCTGAGAGTCTTGGGTTGCAGGGAGATATGGACAGAAAAGTGGGAGCTGGAATTTAACCCTGAAAAGTGTGAGGTGTTGCACTTTGGAAGGAGCAATTTGACAAGGAAATATTCAATGAAAGGCACCACACTGGGAACATAGAACATAGAACAGTATAGCACAGAACAGGCCCTTCGGCCCTCGATGTTGTGCCGAGCAATGATCACCCTACTCAAACCCACGTATCCACCCTATACCCGTAACCCAACAACCCCCCCCCCCCCTTAACCTTACTTTTTAGGACACTACGGGCAATTTAGCATGGCCAATCCACCTAACCCGCACATCTTTGGACTGTGGGAGGAAACCGGAGCTCCCGGAGGAAACCCTCGCACACAGGGGGAGGACGTGCAGACTCCGCACAGACAGTGACCCAGCCGGGAATCGAACCTGGGACCCTGGAGCTGTGAAGCATTTATGCTAACCACCATGCTACCGTGGTGCCCACAAAGTCCTGAGGAAGAAAGGGACCTTGGTGTGCCTGTCCGTAGATCTCTGAAGACAGAAGGGCAGGTTAATGGGGTGGTGAAAAAGGAATTCACCACCCCATGGGAACAGCTCGCTAGTCTGTCGCCAGGGTTGAGGGGTGCCACTCCACATCAAGCGCTGCTGACCAGGAGTCTCTCCCGCTCCTCCGCCAGCCATTGGCGTGCAAGGATTTACAAGCTGACACACTGAACTTGGCCTCACGTTCTGGCACGGGACTCGAACCCGGAGCTTCCGGCTCAGAAGTAGGGAGCCAACGCGACCTTTGGGCCTCAGACTCAAATGCTTTCACTGCAAGGATGGAGCAGCGAGTGGGCATTTGCCACCAGTTACCCCACTGCGCCACACGACCTGGGACTAAATAGCTCTTTCAAAGAGCTAGCACCTGCATGTGTTCATTGTGTTGCTTAATTCGGGATGGTTGACGTAGTGTTCACAAAGACCACAAAATAGCTTTAACTTGAACAAAGCTATAAATTTATTAACACTACTAATTTGGATTTGACACGTACTTCTAAATAATACGCAGTTTATTGTCAACATATAAACTACACTCATCTACAACTAATCTTAATGCTGTTATAAACTATGATCTGCTCTTACTCACACTATCAATACTTCTGTCTGTCTCTAGCTAACTCCTGGACTATCCTCTCTCCCCACAAGGCTTAGCATCAATGCCTTATATACGCGTATCTGTAGCACCCTCTAGAGGCTATTCTAGACATGTCATAAACCCTTGTAGTTCTTACGGTTATGATGATACCACAGCACTGACACTATGAGCCGAATAGTCCCCGCCCCCACCCCTGAAGTGTATGATTCTATGACACTATAACATAGTACTGGCAGGGTTTGTCTTTTGTTCCAGACTTAAGGTGCTCCGCTGTCATACGCAGTATTAGTCTCACCCCCAATCCCGATTTGGAGTATGTCTGATGGTTAATGTTAGCTTTCAAATGCTCACGCTGAATCCCTCTCCCGTACAGATATATATATTTTTTAAGCTGAGATGTCGGCTGTTTCTTCTCAGGAGATGCACCCAAGGATCCTGCGCAACAACAACGTGCATTTATACGGCTCCTTTAGGGCAGTAGAGTAGTAAAATGTAAAATAAATGAAAATGCCTCCACACTGCACGAGGACCGAAGGCTGCCCTCCCCTTTGCGAGCTGAGTGTGGCGATTTAACCCGAGCGTCACCACACCTCAGACGAGGGGCAAGGTCGAGAAGGCGGGGCCTTCACGAAGCACCTCAGCCGGTACGGGGATTGAACCCGCGCTGCTGGCGTCGCTCCGCATCACGAACCAGCTGTCCATCCAACTGAGTTAACGATACACCGGCCTGTTGTCAGGCAAAAGCAGACAATGGCCAAAGAAGGTGGCATTGGGACAGGTGATTCCTTGAAGCGTAGTCGTGGTTCCAGTGCAGGAGACACAGCAGCCAATCTGTGCACAGCAAACTCCCACAAACAGCCTCGCGATGATAACTAGATAATCGTTCTATTCGTGAAATTATGTTGGTCGTGGATAAATGCTGACAGGCAAACCAGGGGAACTCTTTCCCCCCATCACCCCCACCTTCCTCAAAATCATGCCATGGGATCTTCTTTGAGCAAACACAGGGCCTCAATTTAATGGTCGATCAAAATGACGACATCTCTGACAGGGCAGTGCTCCCTCATTCCTGGAACGAGGAGAGGTTGGGCCTGTGTCCATTGGAGTTTAGAAGATCGTGAGGGGATATTACTGAAATACACAAGATCCTGAGGGGACGGAGTGGATGCTGAAAAGATGTTTCCCCTCGTGGGAGAGACTCGAACCAGAGGGACACAAATAAGGGGTCTCAAATTTAAGGTGGGGATGAGAAGAGTTTTTTTTTTCTCCCAGAGGAAGTGGTGAGTCTGTGGAACTCTCTCCCCCAGCGAGCTGAGGAGGCAGGGTCGCTGAATATTTCCCAGGCTGCGTTAAATAGATTCTTGACTGACAAGGGGGGGAAACAGAGGGTGTCGGGAGGGGGCGGGCAGGACCCGGTTGGATGGCACGGCAGGCTCGAGGGGCCGAAGGGCCTGTTCTTAATCGCTACAGTCAGGCGTTCCCTCGGACAACGGTCTACACGGGGTCAACGTCGGGTCGCAAAGGCAAGAGACCAGAGTCCTCATGAGTTTGATGGAACAGCCCTTTCCCGTCTCAGACAGGCTCATTCAACGCCACTCGTTTTGCCTTTTCTTGCTGCCATTATCCGATGGTAATAAATGCCCTATTCAGCTTGATTCATGTCTCACAGATATGACTTGAGTCATTCAGCCGGTGTGAATAGGATTTCAGTCAGGAGGTGAAGTGTGCTCCTCCACGATGCATTCTTCAGTAAACGATTTTTTTTCCCACAGACAGCGAAGCGTACCAACAATGGAAAAGAATTTCTGCTGAGCACAAAAGAACCTGGGTACCCTATTTATGCGTCGAAATGAAATCAGACTTTTGATCTTTTGAATAACACACTTAATATGTCCGCATTTCTGTGAAGAGGGTTTATTCAAGTCGCGCACATTCAACAACTGCGATAAATATTGATGCGCGGATTGCCCTCGAATTTACCACCTCGCTCTCCAATTCTTACTCTCCATCATCCTCTTCAGTCGTTAACTCCTTGCTCGGAAATGTGTTCCAGGAGTCCAGCCCCCTCTACCCCCACCCCCTCAAGTGGCCAGGTCGCCACAGGAGAACAAACAAAAGAGCAGTAGACCATTCCGCCCGTCCATCCCGCCCTATCATTCAATCGGATGGCTGGTAATATTTATATTAACTCCACTTTCCGGACCTATCCCCATATTCCTCAATTCCCTCTGCTCACCTTAGTCACAATTGCACAGTGCTTGGCTTAATCAGAAACTGATTAAGAACAGCCAACAATAGCCAGCATTGCTGGGATTTCAATGGTAAAGACTTCTTGGCCCAATCATTAATCCAATTCCAGTCAAGCGGTGAAACATATAATTGCAAAAGAATCGATTTAGCCTTTGTCACATGAATTAGAAGCAGAAGTCGGCCATTCGGCCCCTCGAGTCTGCTCCGCCATTCAATAAGATCATGGCTGACCTGATTGTGACCTCAACCCCACATTTCTGCCTACTCCCAATAACCTTTCACCCCCTCCCTCCTTGTCAATCAAGAATCTATCCAGCTCTGCCTCAGAAATATTGAAGGACTCTTTCTGCCACTTTCTGGGCAAGAGAGTGGCACTGACTCTTCCTTCTGCAAGAAAAGTGTTTTCGTCATCTCTGTGCAGCACGGTAGCACAAGTGGGTAGCACTGTGGCTTCACAGCTCCAGGGTCCCAGGTTCCATTCCCCACTGGGTCACTGTCTGTGCGGAGTCTGCACGTTCTCCCCATGCCTGCATGGATTTCCTCTGGGTGCTCCGATTTCCTCCCACAGTCCAAAGACGTGCAAGTTAGGTAGACTGGCCATGATAAATTGCCCTCAGTTACCAAAAAGGATAGGCGGGGTTATTGGGTTATGGGGATAGGGTGGAAGTGAGGGTGTAAGTGGGTCGGTGCAGACTCGATAGTCCGAATGGCCTCAACAAAGAACAAAGAAAAGTACAGCACAGGAACAGGCCCTTTAGCCCCCCCCAAGCCCGTGCCAACCATGCTGCCCGTCTAAACTAAAATCGTCTACACCTCCGAGGTCCGTATCCCTCTATTCCCATCCTACTCATGTATTTGTCAAGATGCCCCTTAAATGTCACTATCGTCCCTGCTTCCACCACCTCCTCCGGCAGCGAGTTCCAGGCACCCACTACCCTCAGTGTAAAAAACTTGCCTCGGACATCTCCTCTAAACCTTGCCCCTCGCACCTTAAACCTATGCCCCCTGGTAATTGACCCCTCTACCCTGGGAAAAAGCCTCTGACTATCCACTCTGTCTATGCCCCTCATAGTTTTGTAGACCTCTATCAGGTCGCCCCCTCAACCTTCGTCGTCCCTGTGAGAACAAACCGAGTTTATTCAACCTCTCCTCACAGCCTCCTTCTGCACTGTATGCTCTATGCTCTGTCCTAAATGGGCAACCGCTTATTTATAAACAGTGACCCAGAGTTCTGTATCCTCCCACAAGAGGAATCATCCTCTCCACACCCACCCGGTCAACACCCCTCAGGAACAAGTTGCCTCTTACTCTTCTAAACTCCAGAGTGTCATGTGAGAGTACCTTTAAGAAATGGATGTTTAAGCGATGGACCTTTAAGAAATGAAGCAGCTCATATTACTGAAGTGATGTCAGTGGATTGGGGGAGCTGAGCTCACTTCTGCTTTTAGTTTCAGTTTGAGAGAGCAGCTGAAAAGTGCTTGGCTGGTCTGCTGAGAGCTGCATGAAGAAAAGAGCTTGGGTGTGTCTGTGTTTGCAGTGAGCTGGATCTGCTGTGATCTCTGCCAGGAAAGACTATCTCTGAATCATTTGGGTGATTTAAACTCATAATAGTGATGTCTTTAACCTGATGTGTTTCTGTTGTTAAAGGTGAAGTCTTTTGGAGGTTTGAAGGAGCATTAGCGCAGCATGGTAGCATTGTGGATAGCACAATCGCTTCACAGCTCCAGGGTCCCAGGTTCGATTCTGGCTTGGGTCACTGTCTGTCCGGAGTCTGCACATCCTCCCCGTGTGTGCGTGGGTTTCCGCCGGGTGATCCGGTTTCCTCCCACAGTCCAAAGATGTGCGGGTTAAGTGGATTGGCCATGATAAATTGCCCTTAGTGTCCAAAATTGCCCTTAGTGTTGGGTGGGATTACTGGTTTATGGGGATAGGGTGGAGGTGTTGACCTTGGGTAGGGTGCTCTTTCCAAGAGCCGGTGCAGACTCGATGGGCCGAATGGCCTCCTTCTGCACTGTAAATTCTATGATATGATTTTGAGGGATTATTTAGTGTTGTATTATTTTCGGGGTTATCTTTGAAGTAAGGGGGTGTTGAGTGATCCAATGTTTATTTAAAAAGGTTAAGTTGAATTCATGGAATAAACATTATTTTGTGATTAAAAGCCCACGTGTCGATAATTGTAATACCACACCTGGAGACCAAGCCGTGTGCTTCAAAAGCAACAATACATTAAAGGGAGAGGCTGGTTGAACTCCATGATACATTTTAGAGTTCTGAAAACACCTCTCCCATAACAAGAGCATAGCCTGGAGCCTGTCCAACTTTTATTCATTAGACAACACATCCATTCCAGGCACTAATCCAGTCAGTCTTCTCTGAACTGCTTCTAATGCTTTCACACCTTTCCTTAAATAAGGAGAGCAATACTGTACACAGCACTCCAAATGTGGTCTCATCAACGCCTTGTGTAAGTGACGCACTATCATCTCCTTACTCTTGTCTCCAATTCCCCTCGCAAGCGACACTAGCATTTTATTCCCATTGCTATTTACTTACTGTACCTGTATACCAGCCTTTTGTGATTCATGCACTCAGACACCCAGGTCCCTCGGCATCTCAGAGCTCTGCAATCGCTCACCATTTGGTGAGCGTGCTTCATTGGTCATGCCCAAAATAGACAACGTCGCGTTTTCCCCAAAGGGACACCCTCACACGGTAACGAAGCCATTGATGGCAAATTAAAAATGTGTAAGGCTGTGTCGCTTCTCTGGGAGCAGGCATCGCTCTCCCCAGTGGACAAGTGGGGTCAATCCCAGCTAAATGCTTTGGAATATTGTGTCGGCCTTGCTCCAGTCCGCCCTGAAACCCAGTCTGCAGCACAGTAGCACTTTGAGTCGTCCCAGAAATCTGCCACATAGATTCCCCACCACGTTAACGGCCAGGGCCTCCTGCCTTCATCTGTACTTCGCTTCACTCTGCGCCAGGCTGCATCATTCAGCTGGGCCGCACTCTGCATTATAGGGATGCAGATGAAGGCCCGACACCCCTCCCTTACGCCAGATTAACCGCGATGCCGGCAGGAAAACACGCCGGCGTCAAACACATTTGGACAAAAACGTGGCTTGCAGATTGTCAGGACTCAGGGGCTGTCTCTGGATTTCAGCATGGAAGCCACTCGCAATCCTGGACCCTGGGCCAACAAGAGCAGGGAGTCAGGGGAGCATCTGCTGGTGAACCTTCCAAATCAAATGTACTGGAGAAGGTCCACCTTCAGACCTCAGAATGCACCTGGAGGTTCATCTTCATTCTCAGGAGATCCACCTTCCAGTCTGAGTATGTTCCTGGAGAACCATCTTCATTTTCAGAAGGCCTCTTCAATATGACACCCAGGCACGATGGCGGACTAGGCCCCATCCAAGTCTGCCCCCGCGACTGAATACAGCATAAATAATGAGGTCGGGACAGGAAGATTTGGCATGTTTTCCCGTTGGCTGCCACAGGATTCAAAATGGCCGAATTCTACCCTCTGACTTTCCAGTCTGATATCAAATTGTTTTTGGAATCAGTTCCGCCTCCAACTTCACAAATAGAATATTCCAGATTATGCAAATGTACAAATTAGGAGCAGGAGTAGGCCACTCGGCCCCTCCACCCAGCTCCGCCATTTGGACCACTGGAAAATGTGGCTGGAGAAGTAATAATAGGAAACAAAGAAACGGCAGAGGAACTGAATAGTTACTTTGCATCAGTCTTCACGATGGAAGACACCAGTGGGATTCCCGAGCTCCAGGAGAACCAAGGGGCAGAGGTGAGTGCAGTGGCCATCACTAAGGAGAAGGTTCTGGGGAAACTGAAAGGTCTGAAGATGGTTGAATCACTCAGACAGGATGGACTACACGCCAGGGTTCTAAAAGAGATAGCTGAGGAGATTGTGGAGGCATTGGTGGTGATCTTTCAGGAATCACTGGAGGCAGGAAGGGTCCCAGAGGACTGGAAAGTGGCTAATGTAACATCACTGTTTAAGAAGAGAGGGAGGCAGAAGACAGGAAATTATAGGCCGATTGGCCTGACTTCGGTCATTGGTCAGATTTTACAGTCCTTATTAAAGATGAGATCGCGGAGTACTTGGAAGTGCATGATAAAATAGGACGGAGTCAGCACGGCTTCGTCAAAGGGGGGTCGTGTCTGACAAATCTGGTAGAATTCTTTGAGGAGATAACAAGAAAGTTCGACAAAGGGGAACCAGTGGACGTGATTTATTTAGATTTCCAGAAGGCTTTTGACAAGGTGCCACATAAGAGACTGTGAAATAAGTTAAGAGTGTTAAAAGCCTATGGTGTTAAGGGTAAGATCCTGGCATGGATAAAGGATTGGCTGACTGGCAGAAGGCAGAGAGAGGGGATAAAGGGGTCTTTTTCAGGATGGCAGCCGGTGACTAGTGGTGTGCCTCAGGGGTCTGTGCTGGGGCCACAACGTTTTACAATATACATTAATGATCTGGAAGAAGGTACTGAAGGCACTGTTGCTAAGTTTGCAGATGATACAAAGATCTGTAGAGGGGCAGGTAGTATTGAGGAAGCAGGCAGGATTCCAGTTCCAGCTGCAGATACGGCCCCCGCACTTCCGTGTCAGAGGCTGCGCATGCGCACGGTGGCAGCCTCCAGTGGCCGTGCCATGCTCCAAGGCGGACTCAGACCGCAGAAATAGCGCCCCCGATCGGCCGCACAATAAAGGCCCAGTCCCGTATGAGGCCCCCCCCCCCCCGCCATCTGATTGATCCGCCCCCAACCATGGCGACCGCGGACTGAGTCCGCAGCCGCATCTCAAGTATCCCGAATGGCAGGACCAGATTAGAAATACTCCGTCTAGACTTTGGAGAATAGCGGGGTGGGCCTCAAGCAATGGCTGCAAGGTGGTGGATATGCAGACCTCTTCGGGGGCCGGAGAATTGCGGAAACCGCGCCGATCCCGATTTCGTGCGTGAAGCCCCGGCGCCGAACGCAATTTCGGCGTCAGGGTGCGGGGAATCGAGCCCGTGAACTCACCAGTGCCATGTACAACTGAAGCACAACATCCCTACTTTTGTCATCAAATCCCAACAACTATGAGTGAAAAAGAAAAATCTCCTAACCTCTGGATATTTTACCAATGATTGTCCATCAAAGTCCTCTATTCGTTGACCTATTTCAGACCGAGGGAATTATTGCTCCCCATTTCCTCCATTGCAAACCCCCGAATCATCCTGAACACCTCCACAGGTCAACTCTTAATCATCTCTGTTCCAAGGAGAACTGTTGGCAGATTTTCTTCCTGAAAGGACCATTTGGGGGCTTTTGTATTGATAATGGGGGCTTCTTAATTGATGATGGTTGTCATGGTAGCCACTGCTGAGGCTAGCTTTCAACTCTGGAATGATTCATTGAATTTAAGTTCTGTCTGTTGCCATGGTTGGAGTTGAACACAGGTCCTCACAGCAATAGCCAAGGCTTCTGGATTACCAGCTCATCAACATTACATCATCATCTCTGGTTTAGCAGACTGGTTTTGCACAGGAGCTGGTTTAGCACACTGAGCTAAATCGCTGGCTTTGAAAGCAGACCAAGGCAGGCCAGCAGCATGGTTCAATTCCCGTACCAGCCTCCCCGAACAGACGCCGGAATGTGGCGACTAGGGGCTTTTCACAGTAACTTAATTGAAGCCTACTCGTGACAATAAGCGATTTTCATTTCATCTCCCCTTTAACATAAATCCTGCATTCCCTGTGACCTTCGGTGTCCCCTCTCCCGGGTGCCCAGAATTGTCTAATCCATAAAGCCCCTGCTGTGCAGGAGGCAGCCATTCATCCCATCAAGTCTGCATGATCTTCTGAAAGAGCACTCAAAGAACAATACAGCACAGGCACGGGCCCTTCGGCCCTCCAAGCCTGTCCCGGTCGTGATACCAACCTTGGCCAAATCCCTCAGCACTTCCTAATGCCGTATCCCTCTATATCCATCGTGTCCGTGCATTTGTAAGATGCCTTTTGAATGTCGTTAATGTATCTGCTCCCACAACCTTCCCTGGCAACGCGTTACAGGCACTCATCACCCAGGTCGATACCCCAGCGCACCCCCACACTATCCCCGTAACCTAACTTGCACATCCCTGGACACGAAGGGGCAATTTAACATGGTCAATCCACCTAACCTGCATTTCTTTTGGGCTGTGGGAGGAAACCCACGCAGTCACGGGGAGAAAGTGCAAACTCCACACAGGCAGTCACCCGAGGATGGAATTGAACCCGGGTCCCTGGCACTGTGAGGCGACAGAGCTAACCACTGTGCCGCCGTGCTGCCTGATATTCCAGCTGAAACCGAAGCAAAGATCTATAGAGCTGCAACACCATCTCCTTACTGTTATGCTCCTGATAAACCTGCAATCCTACCCTCAAGGCGATGCCATAGTCTCCCCGCTCATCAGCGATTCTCAAAATCCTGTCTTTCCATATTAATCAAAGAACAAGAACAAAGGAAATTACAGCACAGGAACAGGCCCTTCGGCCCTCCCAGCCTGCGCCGATCCAGATCCTTTATCTAAAACCTGTCTCCTATTTTCCAAGGTCTACTTCCCTCTCTTCCCGCCCGTTCATATACCTGTCTAGATGCCTCTTAAATGATGCTATCGTGCCTGCCTCTACCACCTCCGCTGGCAAAGTGTTCCAGGCACCAACCACCCTCTGCGTTAAAAACTTTCCACGCACATCTCCCTTAAACTTTCCCCCTCTCACCTTGAAATCGTGAGCCCTTGTAACTGACACCCCCACTCTTGGAAAAAGCTTGTTGCTATCCATCCTGTCCATACCTCTCATAATTTTGTAGACCTCAATCAGGTCCCCCCTTAACCTCCGTCTTTCCAACGAAAAACAATCCTAATCTACTCAACCTTTCTTCATAGCTAGCACCCTCCATACCAGGCAACATCCTGGTGAACCTCCTCTGCACCCTCTCTAAAGCATCCACATCCTTCTGGTAATGTGGCGACCAGAACTGTACGCAGTATTCCAAATGTGGCCTAACCAAAGTCCGATACAACTGTAACATGACCTGCCGACTCTTGTACTCAATACCCCGTCCGATGAAGGCAAGCATGCTGTATGCCTTCTTGACCACTCTATCGACCTGCGTTGCCACCTTCAGGGTACAATGGACCTAAACTCCCAGATCTCTCTGTACATCAATTTTCCCCAGGACTCTTCCATTGACCATATAGTCCGCTCTTGAGTTAGATCTTCCAAAATGCATCACCTCGCATTTGCCTGGATTGAACTCCATCTGCCATTTCTCCTAAAGTGCATCATTTTGCGCTCCTCAACACTGCTGCCCATTAGCCACATGCCGGGCACCACCTGCAGAGAGAGAGAGAGAGAAGCAGAATCCTCCGGCACGATCTTCCGGTCCCACCGAAGGGTGACGCCCACCGCGACGGGAATGGCGAGCCAATGGAGCGGGTGGGGGGGGGGCAAAATCCCACCCAGGGTTAATGTTTCTAGTTCGTCTCTCCACTAGACGCCGTCAGACCTGCTGAGTTTTTAACCAGCACTTTCCCTGTAAATTGCAGCATTCCAGCATCTGCAGTATTTTGCTTCTATTTCAGTCACACTTCCATCGCTGAATTGAGCGAACCCGTGAGCTATTTCACACGCACGTGCGGTCAGCTTTCAAATATGTCTGAAAGCAGTGGTTTCGAAAGGCTTGAGCTCATAATCCAGGCTGACAGCCCAGCGTGGCGCTGTCAGTAAACATTGGCCAGAAACAGCTCACCAGCCATTTCCACTTAGCCACACTGAGCAACTTATTTACATGGCCAAACTTTTGTTTTAATTTCTTCCACAAGTTCTCGAAGCCGTCTCGGCCACCCTGGAGCATTCCCTGTGGGGTGACACGGTCCGCTGCCCCAGACGTCCTTCCCTCTGACCAACACACTGACTGGCGTGACCCGGCCCCATCGCAAGTGAAAAATGAAACGAAATGAAATGAAAATCGCTTATTGTCACGAGTAGGCTTCAATGAAGTTACTGTGAAAAGCCCCTAGTCGCCACATTCCGGCGCCTGTCCGGGGAGGCTGGTACGGGAATCGAACCGTGCTGCTGGCCTGCCTTGGTCTGCTTTAAAAGCCAGCGATTTAGCCCATTGAGCTAAATCAACCCTCACATGGCAACAATCTTCCATCCGTGCCAATCTTGTCGCCGTGGGTAATGCTACCCTCTCTTCATCAGAAGGATGGAGGTTTGGGTCCCACTCTCGAATATTTGAGCCCAAACTGTCCAGTGCAGGACTGAGTGAGTGCTGCACTGTCAGAGGTGCTGTTTTTAAGCTGCGACATTGAGACTAGGTCCTGCCTGCCTCTCCCAGGTGGACATTAACGGTCCTGTGCCATTATTCTGCAGAAGAAGAAAGCTCCCCCTGCATGGGCAACGTCCACGGACTAGCGCATAAAGCAAATCTAGACATATATTGCATTGCTGCTTCTGGGAGCTTGCTTTGCACACTGTGCTGCCCTGTCTTCCACACCACAGCAATGATGACAAGGTATACCACCTCATCTACTTGACACTTTACCTCTGAGGCACGTTGGCACCGTGGTTAGCACTGCTGCCTCACAGCAACAGGGTGCCCGGATTTAATTCCGGCCTTGGATGTGGCTGCATGGGTTTCCTCCCACAATGCAAAGCTGTACGGGCTGGCTGGAGTGGCCATGCTAATCTGCTCCTTAGTGCCCAGGGGATGTGCAGGTTAGGTTACAGGGTTACGGGGTGGTGTGGCCGCGGTAGTCGGCCCCCTGCGAGGGGGGTCGGTGCAGGTTCGTTGGACTGAATGGCCTCTTTCGGCAATGTTGGGGTTCTATCATCTTTTTTAGAAGCTATTTTAGTCATAACATGTTCAACATAACAACACAACTTTAACATCCAACAGAATATACAGTTTGTACGTTTTCCCCACTTACTCCCCCCCCTCCACCCCCCCCTCCCCCCCACCACCACCCCGCGACAAACAGCTCCTCAAATATAGTCAAGAATGGCCTCCACCAGGGCAGCACGGTGGCGCAGTGGGTTAGCAGGTCCCAGGTTCGATCCCGGCTCTGGGTCACTGTCCGTGTGGAGTTTGCACATTAACATAGAACATAGAACATAGAACAGTACAGCACAGAACAGGCCCTTCGGCCCTCGATGTTGTGCCGAGCAATGATCACCCTACCTAAACCCACGTAACCCGTATACCCGTAACCCAACAATCCCCCCATTAACCTTACACTACGGGCAATTTAGCATGGCCAATCCACCTAACCCGCACATCTTTGGACTGTGGGAGGAAACCGGAGCACCCGGAGGAAACCCACGCACACATGGGGAGGACGTGCAGACTCCACACAGACAGTGACCCAGCCGGGAATCGAACCTGGGACCCTGGAGCTGTGAAGCATTGATGCTAACCACCATGCTACCGTGAGGCCCCAAACATTCTCCCCGTGTTTGCGTGGGTTTCGCCCCCACAACCCAAAAATGTGCAAGCTAGGTGGATTGGCCACTCTAAATTGCCCCTTAATTGGAAAAATGATTGGGTACACTAAATTTATAAAAAAAAAAAAAAAAAAAGAATGGCCTCCACCAAGAAACGAAGCCCTCCTCCGACTCCCTCAGGGCAAATTTGATTTTCTCCAACCTGAGAAACTTGTACAGGTCTCCAAACCGTGCCACGGCCCCCGGCAGCGTAGCCGACCTCCCTTTCAAAAGTGTCTGTCACCGGACGATCGGAGAGACACCCGCGCCCCCCCCCCCCCCCCCCCCCTCCCCTCCAGCGGCTCCCGCACCTCCGACACCCCAAAGATCTCCAATCTCCACCATTGGGTCCGGCTTCCTCTCAAACCCTACAATCCTCGAAATGTTCCTAAACACCGCCTCCCAAAGTTTCTCCAGAACATGTGGGCATGGTTTGCCGGCCCCCTCCCACACTCCTCGCATCCATCCACTACCTCTGGGAAAAACCCACTCATCCGGGCCCCGAGTCATGTGGAGCCTGTGCACCAGTTTAAACTGATAAAGACTCATTCTTGCACAGGAGGAGGTTGCGTTCACTCGCCGCATTACCTCACACTAAAGCTCCCATCCGATCTCCCTCCCCAACCCCTCCTCCCACTTCCACTTTATCCTTTTCACGAAGGTCGTGCCTGTGGTGAATCGCAGTAGTGCAATTCACACTGTATTACACATGTTGTACTATGTCTCTGTAAGCTCGGCACACGAGCAGTTGCGCTGCTCTGCCACTAGGGGGAGATGCACTGGGAGTGTACGGGAGTTTGTACTGGGCTCCACCCTTGGCTCCTCCCCCTAACCGGAAGTATAAAGGCTGATGCTGAGAGCCTGCCTGCCAGTTCATCTGGAGTTCATCTTGTCATAGGTAGGCTCTGTTGTAAGACGATTAAAGCCACCGTTCACTTCTAACCACGTGTCGCGTGAATTGATGGTCTCATCAGTGCCCTTCTCCACCAACCCCCACATATGTCCCCAATCCTACCCTCCCCCCATCCATCCCCACGGTGTGAACCTATGATTCCCACACAGATTCACCGACATGTGCCCCAGTTTAAATTGCCTCCTCAGCTGGTTCCACATTTGTACCAACGATTCCACCACAGGACTTCTCATGTCCTTCCTCGAAGCAAACAGCAGCGGGGCCTTCACCAGAGCCCTCAGGCTCAGCCCCTTGCAAGACACCTCCTCTAACCTGTTCATCTTCACCACCTGTACAGCTTCTCGTTAATGTCAAATGCAGAATATTCCGCCATTTAAGGACAAGCTTAACATCCTCCACCGACCCTATCATGTTCCCCTTATGCGTCATGGCCCACTCGTACGTTTTCCAGATCCCCAAATACCGGAACCTCTCCCTTGTCACCTTAGATAGCAAAGCCCCCAGGGTCCATCCCCACCCCGAAGCGTTTACCAGGAACACCACACTTTTCCCCCCAAGTTCAATTTATAGCACAAGAAAGCCACAAACCTCTCCATCAATCCCATGATGCTGCCCATACTTTCTAATGGGTCTATCATGAACAGCAACAGGTCATTGGCATACAGCGACACCCGGCGCTCCCTGCCCCCCCCTCTCAATCCCCCACCACTCAGCCAAGGTCCAAAGTTCCATCGCCAAGGGCTCAATCGCCAACGTGGACATCAGCGGGGACAGTGGACACCCTTGCCTCGTTCCCCTGTGCAGCCCAAAATACTCCGGGTTTGTCTCATTCGTCCGCACACTTGCCGTGGGAACGCATACAACAACCTAACCCACAAACCTCGGCCTAAACCCAAACCTCCCAGAATTTTGAACCACTGTTCCCGGTCAAAGGTCTTCTCTGCGTCCATCGACACAATCTCCTCCGGCAGTCACCATCCCTCCCCTCCTCCCCCTGATGGGATCGTAACGGCGTTAGGCAACCTTCTCTATTACTAGAAAGCTGCCTCCCTTCACAAGTTCTGTTTGGTCCTCCGAGACCACCTCCGGCACACACCCCTCCAACCTTCTCACCAGTACCTTTGCCAGGACCTTTCCGTTGGTATTCAGCCGAGAGCTGGGCACTCTGGTGGAACTTTCTTCTTTTGAAGGATCAGTGCCTACGCCAGCATAGTTGGCAGCTCCCCCTTATCCACCACTTCATTGAACGTACCCAGGAGGTGGGGGACCAACTCCAGCGTGAAGTGTTTATAAAATTCCGCCAGTAAGCCATCCAGCCCCCAGTGCCTTCATCTCGCCAAGGCACTCCATCACCTCCATTAGCCCAAATGGTTCCTCCACTGTCAGTCTTTCCCCCTCCTCAACTCCGGGAAGTCCAAGCCAAGCAAAAGCCGACCGATACTATCTCCCTCCCCCCGGCCAGGCCTCACAGAGGGCCTTAAACACCTCATTTATCTTCTCTGGATCCAACATCACGTCTCTGCACAACCCCCCCCCCCCCCCCCCCCCCCACCACCACCCCGCCCCCCATCTTCACCTGAAGGATGGCCCTTAATGCTGTGTGCCGCCGCAGCTGGTGGGCCGACATACGGCCTCGTCTCATCCCCATACTCATACTGCACCCCCCCACACCCTTCACAGCTGACCCACAGCCCTTCCCATTGTCAACCAATCAAACTGCCCCTGCAGCCTCTTTCTTTATGCCAACGCCTTCGTGGGGGCCACAGGATACCTCCCACCGACCTCCACTGCCGCATCCAACAGTCGTTGATGCTCCTCTCTCCCCATCCTATCCTTATGTTGCCCCCCACTCCGGACCACAGCCTCCAATGCCTCCCAGAACCTGGCTGCTGATGCCTCCCCATTCTAATTGAGTTCTACATAATTCCTAATCACCACCGCCTCTTCGCCACAGAACTCCTCATCGGCTAAAAGCCCCGGATCCAACCTCCACCCCGGCCTCTGATCCTGACCCGAACAAAGCCTCACTTCTCGATAGTGTGGGGCTTGGTCCGAAATCACTATTCCCTCATATTCCATTCCCCCATATTCCATAACTTCCAGTCCCATCATCAACCGCACCCCACCCCCCCCCCCCATATCCCACCGCCCGCCCCCCGGCTCACCACAAAAAAGTGAATCCGGGAATATATCCTTTACACATGGGAGAAGGAGCAGTACTCCCTCTTTCCCGGGTGCCAAATCCTCCACGGATCACCCATCCTCTCCGCAAACCCTCGCATTTCCCGGGCCATTCTCGGTCTCGCCATCGACTTGGCAGACAGTGCACAATTAAACCCCCCCCCACCCCCCGCATAATCAGCTGGTGTGAATCCAAGTCCAGAATTGCTCTTACCAGCCTCTTCATGAACCCGGAGGCATCCCAATTCAGCGCAGAAACATTCACCAATACCACCGGAGTCGCCACTAGCACCCGACCCACTATCACAAACCAGCCACCCGGGTTCTGCACCTCCCTAGCCCCCCTTGACTTCGAGTCAGACCCCGAGTGGAATGCTTGCCCCACCCACCCCTTCGCCAGCCTCACCTGACCTTTCACCTGGAGATGTGTCTCCCCCAGGAAAATCACCTCTGTCCTCAAAGTTTTCAAGTGCGCCAACACCTGGGACTGCTTAACCGGCCCATTTACCTCGCGGACATTCCATGTCACGGCTTTCACTGGAGACTTCCACCTCCCCTTCCCCCCCTCCCCCCAGAGACTGCCATCATCACCATTGGGCCCCCCCACTCCAAACCCACTCTGAATCGGGCCCATCCGAAATGCAACCCCCCCCCCGCCCTGTCCATGCCCAAACTCATCCGGCATATCAGCCACTTCACCTCCCCTCCCCTCCCCCCCCCCCTACACACCCCTCTCCCAACCCCTTCCCCCCCACTCAGGCTAACCACCGCAGAGCCCCTCCCCCACTTCACTTCCGTCACCAGCATTTCCTGTTGGCCAGGCAACTCCCACTTGAAGGCCCTAACCCAAAGGCTCAACTTCACCAACCACCAACTCCTCTACCCACCCCCCACTCTCCTGCCCCCGCCTTTTGATATTCTATCATTCTATGGTTTTTTGGGTATGCACCCCTCTGTCCCTCCACACTTCAAAGTATCTTACCAATGTAAGGATTGGTAAGATTTGCACAGGCTAGGAGAGTGAGCAACAAAGCGGCAGATGAAAAAGTGTGAGGTTACACACTTTGGAAGGAGGAATTCAGGCATTGACTATTTTCTAAAATCGGGTCTGCTCTGCCATTCAATCATGACTGTTATGTTTCTCATCACCATTCTCCTGCCTTCTCCCCATAACCGTTGGTCCCCTTATTAATCAAGAACCTATCTATCTCTGTCTCAAATACACTCAGTGACTTGGACTCCACAGCCTTCTGCGGCAAAGAGTTCCACAGATTCACCACCCTCTGGCTGAAGAAATTCCTCCTCATCTGTTTTAAAGGATCGTCCCTTTAGTCTGAGATTGTGCCCTCTGGTTCTAGTTTTTCCTACTAGTGGAAACATCCTCTCCACATCCACCTTATCCAGGCCTCGCAGTATCCTCTAAGTTTCAATAAGATCCCCCCTCATCCTTCTAAACTCCAACGTGTACAGACCCAGAGTCCCCAGCCCTTCCTCATATGACAAGTTCTTCATTCCAGGGATCATTCTTGTGAACCTCCTCTGGACCCTTTCCAAGGCCAGCACATCTTTCCTTAGATACAGGGCCCAAAATTGCTCACAGTACCCCAAATGGGGTCTGACCACAGCCTTGTACAGCCTCAGAAGTACATCCCTGGTCTTGTATTCTAGCCCTCTTGACATGAATGCCAACATTGCATTTGCCTTCCTAACTGCCGACTGAACCTGCACGTTAACCTTAAGAGAATCGTGAACAGGGACTTCCAAGTCCCTTTGTGCTTCTGATTTCCTAAGCATTTCCATATTCAGAAAATAGTCTGCGCCTAAATTCCTCCTTCCAAAGTAGATAACCTCACACTTTTCCACAACGTATTTCATCTGCCACTTCATTGCCCACTCTTCTAGCCCGTCCAAATCCTCTGCAACCCCCTTGCTCACACAGTACTCCAAAAGCATATTTGAAAGTGTGATTTTTGAAAGTGGAATTTGAAATTGCTCAGATGGAAGCCAGGGTTCAGTGAGACAAGGTGAGACCCGTCTGGGGGGATTTGAGGTGAAATCCACAGACATTCACTTGGGCTCAGATTGTGTTTTACCACAATCATCTTATGTGCTTAAAAGGGACTTTGTGTGTTAATGAGCCCAATGTAGCTTAAGATGGACTTTGTAATCTGTGTTAATCCTAATAGTCTGTGTGTATTTATTAAAATAAAAGGGGATTAAAGGAGTATTGTGTTATAATCCAATTTTTCCATGTTCAGTACATGTTTTTCTTGTTATTAAAACTAATTAGCCATCCCATGACTCTGTTCCTCCACGTTTTACAAATAAGAAGTATAAATTACGAGGTGGGATTCTCTGAAACCCCGCCGGGCCGGAGAATCGCCGGGGGGCGGCGTGAATCCCACCCCGCCACCCCGGCGCCGGCTGCCGAATTCTCCGGCGCAGTTTATTTGGTGGGGGCGGGAATCGCACCACGCCAGTCAGGGGCCATTGGCAGCAACCCCCCCCCCCACCGCCGGCGATTCTCCGCTCCCCGATGGGCCGAGCGGCCGTCCGTTTACGGCCAGTCCCGCCGGCGTAAATTACACAAGGTTTTTACCGGCGGGACCTGGCTCTGCGGACGTCCTGCGGAGTTCTCGGGAGTCTTCTCTCACCCCCCTCCCCCCTCCCACAGGGGGTGGGGGGGGGGCACGGTGGCCTGGCCGCGATTGGGGCCCACCGATCTGTGGGAGGGCCTGTGCCATGGGGGCACTCTTTCCCTCCGCGCCGGCCGCTGTTAAGCTCCGTCATGGCCGGCGCGGAGAAGAAACCCCACTGCGCATGCGCAGGAATCACGGCAGCGGTTCTGGGAACACGCTGGCGCTCCTGCGCATGCGCCAACACGCGTCGCCGGCGGAGGCCCTTTGGTGTCAGTTGGCGCAGCGCCAACCACTCCAGCTCCGGCCTAGCCCCCGAAAGTGCGGAAGATTCCGCACATTCCGGGCGGCCCGACGCCGGAGTGGTTCACGCCACTGTGCAGCCCGCCCGTCGGATACCGGAGAATCCCACCCATGGTCTTTTGACCCATTCTGGGATTTTCCCGTGAAAAGTACCTTCCTATCCACCCTGGATATGCCCCTCGTAATTTTCTACATCTCGATCAGGTCACACCTCAGCCTTCTGTGCCCCATGGAGAACAACCCCAGCCAATCCAGACTCACTGGCCAGCATGGTAGCACAGTGGATAGCACTGTGGCTTCACAGCTCCAAGGTCCCAGGCTCGATTCCCTGCTGGGTCACTGTCTGTGCGGAGTCTGCACGCTCTCCCCGTGTCTGCGTTGGTTTCCTCCGGGTGCTCCGGTTTCCCCCCACAGCCCAAAGACGTGCAGGTTAGGTGGATTGCCCAGGCTAAATTGCCCTTAGTGTCCAAAAAGGTTAGGAAGCGTTATTGGGTTACGGGGATAGGGTGGAAGTGAGGGCTTAAAGTGGGTCAGTGCAGACTCAATGGGCCAAATGGCCTCCTCCATCACTGTATGTTCTATATTCTCTTGATAGCAGAAACACTCCAGCCCAGGCAACATCCTGGTGAATCTCCTCTGCAGCCTCCCGAGTACAATCACTTTCATACTATAGTGTGGTGACCAGAACTCCACACAGTACTCCAGCTGGAACCTAACTAGCGTTTTACACAGGATAACCTCCCTGCTCTAATATTCAATGCCTCGGTTAATGATGGCAAGAATCCTGTAAGTCATCTTAACCACAATCTACCTGTCCTGCTGTCTTCAGGGATCCTTTTTTACAGGCACCCCAAGGTCCCTCTGGTCCTCTGTACTTCCCAGTATGCTACCGTTCATTGTGTATTCCCTTGCCTTTCTTAATCCTCCCAAAATGCATCACCTCACATGGTTTAATTCCATTTGCCACTCTTCTGCCCGTCTATATTGTCCTGGACTCTAAGGCTTTGCTCCTCACTATTTCCCACACCACCAATGTCATTGAATCATATAATCTCTACAATGCAGATGGAGGCCATTCAGCCCATCAAGACTGTACCAACCCTGCGACACAGCACCCTACCTAAACCCAATCTCCTGCCCTTTCCCCATAACCCCACCTATCCGTAGTGAACACTGATGCAAAGTACTCATTTAAAACCTCACCTATATCTTCCGGTTCCACACACAAATTGCCACGTTGGTCCCCAATGGGTCCACTCTTACACTGGTCACTTAATAGACATATAAAAGACCTTTGGATTTTCCTTTTATTTTACCCACCAACACCCCTCTTCACTCTCCTAATTTACTTTTTAAGTAACTCCCCTGCACTTTCTATATTCCTCTCGGGCTTCTGTTGTTTTAAGCCCTCAGTATCTGCCATAAGCCTCCCTTTTTTGCCTTCTCCAACCCTGGTTATCCCTTGACTGATTGCTCCCACCTTTCACTATCATGTGAACATGTTGGCCCTGTACTCTCTCGATTTCCTCTTTGAATAAATCCTATTGATCTGATATAGATTTTGCTGCAAGTAGCTTCTTCCAGTTAACTTTGGACAAATACTGTCTTATTTTATTAAGATTGGTCCTCCCCCAATTCAGAACCTTAATTTCCGGTCTCTCTTTGTTCCTTTCCATCAATACCTTAAATTCTACTGAATTATGGTCACTCTTTCCAAAATGCTCCCCCACTGAAACTTCAATCACTCGGCTGGATAATTCTCTGAAACTAGATCCAGCATCACGTTCTCCCTTGGAGGACCTTCTATATTTTGGCATAAAAAGCTGTCCTGAGTGCATTTTAAGAATTCCGTCCCCTTAAGCCTTTCACACTTTGACTATCCCAGTTAAAAATAATAAGAATCTTTATTATTGTCACAAGTGGGCTTACATTAACACTGCAATGAAGTTACTGTGAAAATCTCCTCGTCGCCACATTCTGGCGCCTGTTCGGGTATACAGAGGGGGAAGTCAAATGTCCAAATTATCTGACACCACGTCTTTGGGACTGTGGAAGGAATTTACAGTGCAGAAGGAGGCCATTTGGCCTATCAAGTCTGCACCGGCTCCTGGAAAGAGCACCCTACCCAAGGTCAACACCTCCGCCCTATCCCCATAACCCAGTAATCCCACCCAACACTAAGGACAATTTTGGACACTAAGGGCAATTTATCATGGCCAATCCACCTAACCTGCACATCTTTGGACAGAGGGAGGAAACCGGAGCACCCAGAGGAAACCCACGCGGACACGGGGAGAATGTGCAGACTCCGCACAGACAGTGACCCAAGCCGGGAATCGAACCTGGGACCCTGGCACTGTGAAGCCACAATGCTAACCACTGAGTTAATATTGGGGAAGTTGAAATCCCCAGCTCTTGTTATCCGATTTTTCTTACAATTCTCAGAGATTTGCTTACACATCTGCCCTTCTATCTCTCCCTGGCTGTTTGGCGGCCTATTGTACACTCCCAGCAATGTGATCGCCCCCTTTCTGTTACTCAGTTCTAACCATGTGGCTTCATTTGAGGAACCTACTAAGATACCTACTAAGATGGGCAGCAGGGTAGCATGGTGGTTAGCATAAATGCTTCACAGCGCCAGGGTCCCAGGTTCGATTCCCGGCTGGGTCACTGTCTGTGTGGAGTCTGCACGTCCTCCCCCTGTGTGCGTGGGTTTCCTCCGGGTGCTCCGGTTTCCTCCCACAGTCCAAAGATGTGCGGGTTAGGTGGATTGGCCATGCTAAATTGCCCGTAGTGTCCTAATAAAAGTAAGGTTAAGGAGGTGGGGGTTGTTGGGTTACGGGTATAGGGTGGATACGTGGGTTTGAGTGGGGTGATCATGGCTCGGCACAACATTGAGGGCCAAAGGGCCTGTTCTGTGCTGTACTGTTCTATGTTCTATGTTCTATGTTCTATACCATCCCTGAGCACTGCCGCGGTGTTCTCCCTAATCAATAATGCAATTCCTCCTCCTCTTTTACCATCTATCCCGCCTGAAACTTCGACGCCCTGGGACATTCAGCTGCCAGTCCTGCCCTTCTTTCAACCAAGTTTCTGCGATTGCAATAATGCCATACTTCCACGTGCCAATCAGCACTCTGTGTTCACCAGTCTTCCCGTCAGGCTCCTTGCATTGAAATAAATGCAGTTTGCCAATCCTCCCATGTGCCTCATCATATCCCTCTCTACTCTGCCCACTGGACTTGTCTGGTTTATCCTCCATATATGACTCCATCTTCTCACCCACTGTACCATCACTTGGGCCCACCCCCCCCCTTCCAAATTAGTTTACACCCTGCACAGTAGCACAAACAAACCTCCCTGCCAGGATATTTGTCCCCCTCCATTTCAAGTGCAACCCATCCTGCTTATACGGGTCCCGTCCACCTCAGAAGCGATCCCAATGATCCAAGTATAAGAAGCCCTTCCTCCTGCACCATCCCTCTGGCCACACCTTTATTTGACCCATCCTCCTATTTCTATACTCAGTCTCCCGTGGCACAGGAAGCAATCCCAATATCACAACATTCGAGTTCTGTGGCTGCAAGCAGCACTCTAGAATGGGATGTTGCCTTCCGGGTGCCAGGGGGAAGGAAATCTCGGGGCAGCTCCAGGACATTCTGAAAGGGTAAAATGATCAGCCAGAGGCTATCATACACATTGATACAAATGTCACAGGTAGAAAGAGGGATGAGGTCCTCCAACGTGAATTCAGGGAGCTGGGCAGGTTAGATCAAGCTATCCCCGATATTCTCCCCCTCGCACATGTTCCGCAGTGTTCCCAGCTGCTGCCCCAGCTCCGAAACCCGGGCTTTCAGGAGCTGCAGCTGGAGACACTTACCACTTCATGCTGGTCCTGGGCACTGGAAACATTCCTGCTTTCCCACATGGAGTAAGAAGAGCAAACCATGACTTGGAGCTCTCCTGCTATGCTTTATCCCTTTAGGTTAAATTAATCCTTTGATATCAAATAATATTAACTAGTGTTCATGAATATTAACTAGGGTCCTTCTTCTCTTGTTCCTTGTTATTATAGAATGTATAATTATACTTACCTACTCAGCTGTTTTGCTTTCCTGAGGAGATATAAAATTGCAATTCACTTTCTTGCAGTCACCTGCTTCTGCTCTCAGATTAGTTTTTTCTTTACTCTTTGAAATGAAATGAAATGAAAATCGCTTATTGTCACAAGTAGGCTTCAAATGAAGTTACTGTGAAAAGCCCCTAGTCGCCACATTCCGGCGTCTGTTCGGGGAGGCTGGTACGGGAATTGAACCGTGCTGCTGGCCTGCCTGGGTCTGCTTTAAAAGCCAGCGATTTAGCCCTTTGTTTATCCTCCTAGCTTCATTCCCTTAACTGTTATCTTGTTCAGTTAAGTTTCAGCTATTTAAGGACAGTCGCTCATGTAAGTTACCGCTTTCCTGTGAAGTCAGATTTGAACTTTATTTCAAGCTCAGAGTGCTGCCTGATCAGCTCCTGAGCCTCGAGAAGGCCCCGAGCCTCGCACTCTATTTATCCTCCTCCCAGGTACAGGCTGTCCCTCGCAAGATGGCTGCTCTCCGCTCCCGAAGATCAATGGCTCCCAGGGCATCTCTGATTCTGAAATATCGCCAGCAAAGAGCCAGTGACCTTCCACTAACGTCTCAGTTCCCCAGGGCTCCTCTGAGCCCTAATAACCTGGAGTCTGTTAACAGCTTCCAGGGCTACTCCATGAACTGCTTCCGCACAAGGTCCAAACTGCAGGCAACAGCTCCGCCAAAACAGCGGCACCAAATTCTCCCAAGGCTTTTCTGAGCCCTTACTGCCTGGGGCCTGCTGATATTTTTATGATATTGAGCCCCTCCTCTTGCAACTGAACACTCTGATCAACTGAAACCTCAGCACCTTCTTAAACTCGACTCATCTCCATCATGACGCACCTTTCAGGGTTCACTGAATACTTTTGAATTAATTTAGCTCTAACTCCCCAAACCAAACATCTCTGTGGACTGTACGTCTTTACATGCAGTGCTGGCATCAGCTCTCCAGATCCCCAGCTAAATAGGCCTTCCCTGCTGTTTTATGGCTCTATCTCCTCTATTCCGACCCTATTTATCTAACATTGGTAACTTTCTGAACTGTCATTTTCTTTCAGGTGATAGACTCAAAGTGGTCTGCAGCACAGAAAAGGCCCTTCAGCCCATCGCATCTGTGCTGGGCGAAACAACAACCTAATTATTCTAATCCCATTCCCCAGCACTTGGCCCATAGCCTTGTCTACCTTTGCATCGCAAGTACACATCTAAATATTTCTTAAATGCTATGAGGGTCTCTGCCCCCACTACCCTTTCAGGCAGCGAGTTCCAAACTCCCACCACCCTCTGGGTGAAAAGGTTTTCCCTCACAGCCCCTCTAAACCTCCCGCTCCTTACCTTAAATCTCTGTCCCCTGGTCATTGACGCCTCCACCAAGGGGAAATGTTTCTTCCTGTCTACTCTATCTATGCCCTTCATAATTTTATACATCTCAGTCATGTTCCCCCTCTGCTCCAAGGAAAACAACCCCAGTCTATCCAATCCCTCATCATGACTAAAACTCATCAGCCCAGGGAACATTCCGGTAAATCTCTGCACCCTTTCCAGTGCTATCACACCCCTCCTATAAAGTGGATTTCAGAACAGCACACAATACTCTATCTGTGGCCTAACCAACATTTTACACAGTTCCAGCATAACCTCCCTGCTCTCAAACTCTATGCCTCGGCTAATAAAGGCATAGAACATAGAACATTATAGCGCAGTACAGGCCCTTTGGCCCTCGCTGTTGCGCCGACCTGTGAAACCACTCTAAAGCCCATCTACACTATTCCCTTATCATCCATATGTTTATCCAATGACCATTTAAATGCCCTTAATGTTGGCGAGTCCACTACTGTTGCAGGCAGGGCTCTTACTACTCTCTGAGTAAAGAACCTACCTCTGACATCTGTCCTGTATCTATCTCCCCTCAATTTAAAACTATGTCCCCTCGTGCTACACATCACCAGCCGAGGAAAAAGGCTCTCACTGTCCACCCTATCTAATCCTCTGATCATCTTGTGTGCTTCAATTAAGTCACCTCTTAACCTTCTTCTCTCTAACGAAAATAGCCTCAAGTCCCTCAGCCTTCCCTCGTAAGATCTTCCCTCCATACCAGGCAACATTCTGGTAATTCTCCTCTGTACCCTTTCCAATGCTTCCACATCCTTCCTATAATGCGGCGACCAGAATTGCACGTAATACTCCAAATGCAGCCGCACCAGAGTTTTGTACAGCTGCAACATGACCTCATGGCTCCGAAACTCAATCCGTCTACCAATAAAAGCTAACACATCTTTCGCCTTCTTAACAACCCTCTCAACCTGGATGGCAACTTTCAGGGATCTATGTACATGGACACCGAGATCTCTCTGCTCATCCACACTACCAAGAATCTTACCATTAGCCCAGTACTCTGTCTTCCTGTTATTCCTTCCAAAATGAATCACCTCACACTTTTCTGCATTAAACTCCATTTGCCACCTCTCAGCCCAGCACTGCAGCTCATCTATGTCCTCTGTAACTTGTAACATCCTTCCGAACTGTCCACAACTCCACCAACTTTAGTGTCATCTGCAAATTTACTCACCCATCCTTCTACTCCCTCCTCCAGGTCATTTATAAAAAATGACAAACAGCAATGGCTCCAAAACAGATCCTTGTGGTACACCACTAGTAACTGGACTCCAGTCTGAACATTTCCCATCAACCACCACCCTTTGTCTTCTTCAGCTAGCCAATTTCTGATCCAAACTGCTAAATCACCCTGAATCCCATGCCTCCGTATTTTCTGCAAAATGCTTTACTGAAATCCATATACACCACATCAACTGCTTTACCCTCATCCACCTGTTTGGTCACCTTCTCAAAGAACTCCATAAGGTTTGTGAGGCACGACCTACCCTTCACAAAACCGTGTTGCCTATCTCAAATCAAATTATTCCTTTCCAGATGATTATACATCCTTTCTCTTATAAACCTTTCCAAGACTTTGCCCACAACAGAAGTAAGGCTCACTGGTCTATAATTGCCGGGGTTGTCTCTACTCCCCTTCTTGAACAAGGGGACAACATTTGCTATCCTCCAGTCTTCTGGCACTAGACAAAGACGACATAAAGATCCAAGTCAAAGGCTCAGCAATCTCCTCCCTAGCTTCCCAGAGAATCCTAGGATAAATCCCATCCAGCCCAGGGGACTTATCTACTTTCACACTTTCCAGAATTGCTAACACCTCCTCCTTATGAACCTCAAGCCCTTCTAGTCTAGTAGCCTGTATCTCAGTATTCTCCTCGACAACATTGTCTTTTTCCTGTGTGAATACCGAAGAAAAATATTCATTTAGCACCTCTCCTATCTCCTCGGACTCCACGCACAACTTCCCACTACTGTCCTTGACTGGCCCTACTCTTACCCTAGTCATTCTTTTATTCCTGACATATCTATAGAAAACTTTAGGGTTATCCTTGATCCTAAAGTAAGTATACCATACACCTTCTTAACCAATTTATCCATCTGCTCAGCTACCATTAGGGACTGGTGTATATGAACACCAAGGTCCCTCTGACCCTCGGTGCTTCCCAGGGTCCTGCCGTTTATCATGCATTCCCTTTGCCTTGTTCGTCCTGCCCAAGTGCATCACCTCTCACTGATCCGGATTGAACTCCATCTGCCACGGATCAGCCCGTCTGACCAGCCCACCCACACCCTCCTGTAATCGAAGGCCATCCTCCTCACTATTTACCACCCCATCAATTTTCACATCATCTGGAAACTTACTGACCAACTCTCCAACATTCAAGTCTAAATCATTTATATAAACCACGAAGAGCCAGGGCCGCAACATTGGACACAGGCCTCCAGTCAGAAAAACACTTCTCAGCCATCGCCCTCTGCTTCCGGCCACTCAGCCAATTTTGGATCCAATTTGCCAAATTTCCTTGGATTCCACGGGCTCTTACCTTCGCTATAAGTCTCCCATGTGGGAACTTATCAGAAGCCAAGTAAACAATGTTGAATGCATTTCCCTCATCTACACACTGGTCACCTCTTAGAAAAACTCAATCAAGTTGGTCAGTCATGAGGTCCCCTTAACAAAACCCTACTGACTGTTCAGGATTAATCCCTGCCTCTCCAAATGCAGATTAATTCTGTCTCTCAGACTTGAAAAATGAAAAATTGAAAATCACTTTATTGACACGAGTAGGCTTCAATGAAGTTACTGTGAAAAGCCCCTAGTCGCCACATTCCGGCGCCTGTCCGGGGAGGCTGGTACGGGAACCAGGCTGGCTGGTTTCCAATAGTTTGCCCACCACTGAGGTTAGACTGACTGGCCTGTAGTTTCCTGCTTTATCCATTCCTCCACTCTTGAATAATGGTACCACATTAGCTACCTCCAGTCCTCCAGCACCTCTCCTGTGGCCGGAGAGGAATTGAAAATTATTACCAGCCCCCCACCCCCAGCTATTTCCTCTCTTGCCTCACTCAATCACCTGGGATACATTTCATCTGACCCTGGAGATTTGTCTACTTTTAAGTCTCCCAGGCCACTCAGAACCTTCTCTCTGACTACGTTAATCTCTTTAACTTCATCACAGTCCTTCTCCCTGATTTCTATACCCACACCATCCCTCTCACTCGTGAACACCGACACAAAGTATTCATATAGAACCCTACCTGCGTCCTGCGGCTCCACGCACAAATTATCAGGGCGGTCCTTAATGGGCCCTACTCTTTCTCTAGTTATCCTTTTACCCTTAATGCACTTGTAAAACAATTTAGGATTTTCCTTTATTTTACCTGCCAGTATCTTTTCATGTCCCTTTTTTTTGCTCTCCTAATTTTCTTTTTAAGTTCCCTCTTGAATATTCTTGGGCTTCTGCTGCTTTGAGCCCTCGCTACCTGCCATAAGCCTCCCTTCTGATCCAGTGCTGTCTGTCCCTCGATATCCAGGGTTCACTGGATTAGTTGGTCCCACCCTTTTTCTTTAATGGATCATGTTGGCCTAGCAACCTCCCCATTGAATGCTCACACTGTTTTGTCACAGATTGTCATAAAAGTGTCTGCTCCCAGTCCGCTCTGGCCAAATCATATCGGCTCTTATTAAAATCAACCTTCGCCTAGTTTAAGGCTTTGATTTCAGGGCATTCCTTGTCCTTTTCCATAATAATCGTGGAACTAACGGAGTTATGATCGCTGTCTGCAAAATCAACAATCGATGACCAATGCAGAGACCAGCTTTCAATTCCACATTTGTAAATTGAATTTAACTCCCACAGCTGCCGTGGTGGAATTTGAACCCATGCACTCAGAGCATTAACCTGGACTAGTGTTAGAGGTGAAAATATTCACACGAAGGCCTGAGTATATGTAAAAAAAGCAGTTTATTATGTCAGAATTCTGGGAGACAAGGCCTGAGGCTCCGCAGCCTATTGACAGCACCCTTTCTCACTTGAGCTAAGGCTCACACGGATTAATATACAGATTCAAGGGGCAGAATTAGTTTGTTTTCTCATTTACATACAATCAATCAACTATATTCACGTCACACTTATTACATGCAGTCAATCAATTTCCTTGTCACCATCTCCCGATGGTATTAATTAACCAAATTCCTCACTCTTATTAGCATTAGATTAGCCTTTATTTCTGGCATATGATGCGTGTCTTCGACTGTGAAGACAAACACAAAATATTTGCTCAACCACTCTATCATGGTGATTACTTTTCTCTCTGGCTCCAATTTAGCTACTCTTCTCCTTTTTATGTACTTCTAAAAGCTCTTACTGTGTGCTTTTGTGTTCCAGGCTCGTTGATTCCTTTTGAACTTTTCCCCTTTTTTAATCACCTTTCTGATGGCCCTTTGCTGACTCTCCCGATCTGCAGGCTTAGTGTTTTTGTTTGCAATGAAACACTTACCAAATGCAGTTTCGTCCTCCTCGCTTAATTTGTTGAGGCATCGCTCCATATCCCTTTTGATCATGCACTCCGGATGGAAGCCATTGGCCTGAAAGATAAGGCAAATTGGTGGTCCTGAGAAATTTAAAATTATCAACACACGCGGGTGTGACCTGCATCCCCTGCTCGAAATTCAACGGCAACTCATTCTCCTACCACTTCTCCCCGCACCCTGCGCCACTCCCCCCCCCACCAGAGACGTAACAGGATTCCCAAATATTATTAAAATATATTTACATATGCTCCGGGAAGAAAATGCACTCGCGTTGGTGTGGGGGCAGGCCAGTGTGAATTAGGGGGTGATTTTCAGCCCGCGTTAGCCGTCAGCGAGGATAGCGAAGTGGGCGCAAAATACGGCCACCATCGTGTTTTCCGATTCTCGCTGGCGAGATCGCACTGCTGATTTTTCCAGGCCCACTCGCCGGTGACGTAACAAAGTTCCCATTTAAATTCATTCCCATCTTACTAGTGAACCCTCCCACCGGGACTTCCCTCCTCACTGAATATACATCAGTCGCTGGCGCGAGGTAGGACGGATGTACAAAAAACAAGAATCTGGCGACCTCACCTGGGAAACAGAATTAGGCCATTCGGCCCATCGAACCTGTTCCGCCACTCGAATATGGTTGATATGTTCCTCATCCCCATCCTCCTGCTTTTCCCCATAACCCCTGATTCCCTTATTAATTGAGAACACCAGGGTTGGGATTCTCCGAAAATGGGGCTATGTCCCCATGACCGCCGGAAAACGGGTGCGAATCATTCCAGAGTTTTTTCAAAAATTCCGGAGTGATTCTCCGGTTTTAAGAGGGATAGCAAGCGCCGCGCAGCTCCTGCTGCCAATATGCAGATCTGCACTTCCGGCTGTGGGTCCGCGCATGCGCGCAGCGGGAATTTTCACGCCCCCCCCGCGCAACATGGCAGAGCCACACAGCGGACCGGCACGGAAGAAGACAGCCACCCCCCCCACCCCCCCCCGATCGCGTGCGCCCGACGATCGGTAGCCCCCGATCGTGGACCAGGCCGTCGTGGAGGCCTCCCCTGGTGTCTGATCCCGCCGCCCCCCCCCCCAACCAGGACGACCATATGGGTCCACGCCGGCGGAACACGGCTGCGGAGAATCGCCGCGGGGGCCTCTTTCACCGTCCCCGACCGGCAGCGCGTCAACCCCTGGTGCCAAATCTCCGGAGAATCGCGTCCTGCCGTTGGAGCCGATCGCGGGTCTGACGCCCCATTCTCCACTCCTGCACCGAACGCGATTTCAGCCCAGAGGACCGGAGAATCACACACCGGCCTGGAGAATACGTTGCTCGGCCTGGTAACAGGATGCAAGTGGGTCTTCATGACCTAATTGGATCTTTCTGCTGGTGCGGCGTGCAAACCCCGATTTCGACGGCAGCGGGGGACCGGGGTATGGGAACGGGATCGGCATTGGGGTTCCTGTTTTTTGCCCGATGCTGGATTCTCTGCTGCATTGGGAACACTGGTCTGGATTCTCCGCCCCGCCGTGCCACATTTCTGCCCCGACCCGCCGGCGGGATGCTCCGTTATGCTGGCCGGTCAATGCGGGGCAGCCCAACGCTGTCGGGAAACCCTCCGGGCTGCCGGCCAAACGGAGCATCCCGCCAGAGGAGAATCCAGCGTTTCTGGTGGTCAGTGGCGGGTAATCCCACCCTTTATTAAATCTTCTTCCATCCTTTCAAGAAGTGAATTCCAGATCTGAACAACTCACTTTGATTTAAAAAATGACTTATGTGGCTTTAACTTTCCAAATATCGATTGGAACCTCTATAGGTCGAACAGTTCGGATGGGGCAGTTTTTGTACAGTGTGTGCAGGAGGGTTTCCTGACACAATATGTGGATAGGCCGACACATTGGATTTGGTACTGGGTAATGAACGGGGCCAAGTGTTAGATTTGTTTGTGGGAGAGCACTTTGGAGATAGTGACCACAATTCGGTGTCTTTCACTATTGCAATGGAGAGGGATAGGGCCATACGGCAGGGCAAGGTTTATAATTGGGGGAGGGGTAATTATGATGCGATTAGGCAAGAATTAGGGAACATAAGATGGGAACAGAAACTGTCAGGGAAAGGCACAAATGAAAAGTGGAATTTGTTCAAGGAACAAATACTGGGTGTCCTTGATAGGTATGTCCCTGTCAGGCAGGGAGGAAATGGCCGTGTGAGGGAACCATGGTTCACAAAAGAGGTTGAATGTCTTGTCAAGAGGAAAAAGGAAGAGTATGTCTGGATGAGAAAACAAGGTTCAGTTGGGTCGCTTGAGGGTTACAAGGTAGCAAGGAATGAGCTAAAAAAGGGGCTTCGGAAAGCTAGGAGGGGGCATGCGAAGTCCTTGGCGGGTCGGATCAAGGAAAACCCCAAGGATTTTTACTCTTATGTGAGAAATAAAAGAATGACCAGGGTGAAGTTCGGGCCGGTCAAGGACAGTAGTGGGAACTTGTGCTTGGAGTCAGGAGAAATAGGAGAGGTGTTGAATGAATACTTTTCTTCAGTGTTCACCAGGAGAGGGGCCATGTTTTTGAGGATGAGAGTGTGATACAGGCGGGTAGGCTGGAGGAGGTAGATGTTCTGAGGAAGAATGTATTAGCAATTTTGAAAACCTGAGGGTCGACAAGTCCTCTGGGCCAGATGGGATATATCCAAGGATTCTTTGGGAGGCAAGGGATGAGATTGCAGAGCCTTTGGCTTTGATCTTTGGGTCCTCACTGCCCATAGGGATAGTGCCAGAGGACTGGAGAGTGGCAAATGTTGTTCCTCTGTTCAAGAAAGGGAATAGGAGTGGCCCTGGTAATTATAGGCCGATTAGTCTTACTTCGGTGGTCGGTAAGTTAATGGAAAAGGTCCTGAAGGACAGGATTTATGACCATTTGGAAAGATGCAGCTTAATCCGGGATAGTCAACACGGATTCGTGAAGGGCAAGTCTTGCCATCAAATTTGATTGAATTCTTTGAGGAGGTAACTAACTGTGTAGATGAAGGTAGAGCAGTTGATGTCGTATACATGGATTTTAGTAAGGCGTTTGATAAGGTTCCCCATGGTCTGCTCACGAAGAAAGTAAGGAGATGTGGGATAGAGGGAAATTTGGCCAATTGGATAAGTAACTGGCTATCACATAGAAGACAGAGGGTGGTGGTGGATGGAAAATTTTCAGACTGGAGACCAGTTACCAGCGGTGTACCACAGGGATCAGTGCTGGGTCCTCTGCTATTTGTGATTTTTATCAATGACTTGGAGGAGGGGGTTGAAGGGTGGGTCAGTAAATTTGCTGATGACACCAAGATTGGTGGAGTAGTGGATGAGGTGGAGGGCTGTTGTAGGCTGCAAAGAGACATTGATAGGATGCAAAGCTGGGCCGAAAAATGGCAGATGGAGTTTAACCCTGATAAGTGCGAGGTGATTCATTTTGGTGGAAACAATTTGAATGCGGATTACAGGGTCAACGGCAGGGTTCTGAGGAATGTGGAGGAACAGAGAGAGATCTTGGGGTTCATGTACACAGATCTCTGAACGTTGCCACTCAAGTGGATAGAGCCGTGAAGAAGGCTTATAATGTGTTAGCGTTTATTAACAGGGGGTTTGAGTTTAAGAGCCGTGGGGTTATTCTGCAACTGTACATGACCCTGGTGAGACCACATTTGGAGTATTGTGTGCAGTTCTGGTCAGCTCACTATAGGAAGGATGTGGAAGCATTGGAAAGGGTGCAAAGGAGATTTACCAGGATGCTGCCTGGTTTGCAGGATAGGTCTTATGAGGAAAGGCTGAGGGAGCTAGGGCTTTTCTCTTTGGAGCGGAGGAGGATGAGAGGCGACTTAATAGAGGTTTATAAAATGATGAGGGGGATAGATAGAGTGGACGTTCAGAGACTATTTCCTCGTGTGGATGTAGCTGTTACAAGGGGGCATAACTATAAGGTTCGGGGTGGGAGATATAGGAGGGATGTCCGAGGTAGGTTCTTTACTCAGAGAGTGGTTAGAGTGTGGAATGGACTGCCTGCTGTGATAGTGGAGTCGGACACTTTAGGAACTTTCAAGCGGTTATTGGATATGCACATGGAGCACACCAGAATGACAGGGAGTGGGATAGCTTGATCTTGGTTTCGGACAATGCTCGGCACAACATCGAGAGGCGAAGGGCCTGTTCTGTGCTGTACTGTTCTATGTTATCGCCACCCTGCTACCAGACCAACTATCGGACGTCCGTGTCCACCCACCAGCTGCCAACAGAAACAGTTGCTACTCATCCACCTCATCAAAGCCCTTCTCGATTTTGAGCAAATCGATTACATTTCCCCTTAACCTACTGTGCTTGAAAGAGAACAATCCAAGCTTCTCTTAATTTCACTTGACTGAAATCCCTCGTTTCTTATTTTATTCACGTCAATCTCCTTTAGGAAGATGGAAACTAGGAGCAGGAGGAGGCCATTCAGCCCTTCGAGCCTGCTCCGCCATTCAATATAATCTTCTATCTCAATGTCAAATTCCTGCTTTCTCCCAATACCTCTTGATGCCAATAAAACGAAGAAGAAAAATCTATCTCTCTCTTGAATACATTCAGTGACTTGCCCTCCACAGTTTTCTGTGGTAGAGAGTTCCACAGGTTCACCATCCTCTGCGTGAAGAAGGTTTTCCTCACCTTGGTCCTCAATGGTCTTCCCTGTGGAATGCCCTGCCTGCAACAGTAGTAGACTCGCCAACTTTAAGGGCATTTAAGTGGTCACTGGATAGACATATGGATGAAAATGGAATAGTGTAGGTCAGATAGGCTTCAGATGGTTTCACAGGTCGGCGCAACATCGAGGGCCGAAGGGCCCGTACTGCGCTGTAGTGTTCTATGTTCTATGTATCCTGAGACTGTGTCCCCTGGTTTTACATTCGCCAATCAGGGAAAACATCCTCCCGGCATCGAGTCTGCCCAGTCATAGAATCATAGAATTATCGAATTTACAGTGCAGAAGGAGGCCATTCGGCCCATCGGGTCTGTACCGGCCCTTGGAAAGAGGACCCCACTTAAGCCCACACCTCCACCCGATCGCCATAACCCAGTAACTCAGTAACCCCACGTAACCTTTTTTGGACAATTTCGCACGGCCAATCCACCTAACCTGCACACCTTTGGACTGTGAGAGGAAACCCTAATTTGGACTGTGAGAGGAAACCGGAGCACCCGGAAGAAACCTACGCAGGCACGGGGAGAAGGTGCAGATTTTGCACAGACAGTGACCCAAGCCGGGAATCGAACCTGGGACCCTGGAACTGTGATAATAATAATAATTGTCACAAGTTGGCTTCAACGAAGTTACTGTGAAAAGCCCCTAGTCGCCACATTCAGGCACCTGTTCGGGCAGGCCGGTACGGGAATTGAACCCGCGCTGCTGGAATTGTTCTGCATTGCAAACCAGCTATTTAGCCCACTGTGCTAAACCAGCCCCTGAAGCCACAGTGCTGAAGCAGCAGTGCTAAATACTCTGCTACCGCGTTGCCCCAGTCCTGTTAGAATTTTATACGTTTCAATCAGATCCACTCTTATTTTTCTAAACTCCAAGTGAAAACAGGCACAGTTGAACCAATCTCTCCTCACAGCGTAGTCCCGCCAACCCAGGTATCAACCGAGTGAACCTTCACTGCACTCCCTCTGTGGCAAATCTATCCTTTCTTAGGGAGACCAATACTGCTCTCAATACTGCAGGTGTGGTCTCCCCAAGGCCCTGTAAGCTGCAGTAAGACATCACTCTTTCTGAACTCAAATCTTCTTGCAATGAAAGCCAACATATCATTTGCCTTTCTGATTGCTTGTTGGACCTGTCTCTCCACTTTCATTGACTCGTCATGGCCATTCTCTTCATGACGTCTTCAAGCCAGCCTCCCTTCTAATGTTACTTTGAGTGGGATCATTCAAGTTCTCTGTATCATCAAAACAAGAGACAATGGCTACATCGGATTCCTTTCTTGAATTGCTATTTAAGCACCCTCAGTACTCGAAACAAGATGTTCCGTTCTTTCCATGTGAGCTCTTCAAATAGCAGCATTAAAATATAGCAGCACGGCAGCATTAAAAGAGCTCTTGGGCAGCACGGTAGCATTCTGGATAGCACAATCGCTTCACAGCTCCAGGGCCCCAGGTTCGATTCCGGCTTGGGTCACTGTCTGTGCGGAGTCTGCACATCCTCCCCGTGTGTGCGTGGGTTTCCTCCGGGTGCTCCGGTTTCCTCCCACAGTCCAAAGATGTGCAAGTTCGGTGGATTGGACATGATAAATTGCCCTTAGTGTCCAAAATTGCCCTTAGTGTTGGGTGGGGTTACTGGGTTATGGGGATAGGGTGGAGGTGTTAACCTTGGGTAGGGTGCTCTTTCCAGGAGCCGGTGCAGACTCGATGGGCCGAATGGCTTCTTTCTGCACTGTAAATTCTATAATTCTAAATTCTATAATTCTATCCGATCAAATCCTTCAATCATCTGACATGCATCAATTAGATCATCACTTCCACCCTCCATAATCTAGGATATAGTGGCAGCTTAGTAGGTGGCACATCGTCTCGTCTCTGAATCTCAAGGTTTTTAGTTCAAGTCACGAGCACAGAAATCGATGCTGGCATTCCCAGGGCAGCGCGATTAAAAGTGTTGTCGATTTGGATGAGAAGTTGAACCCATCTGTCGACTCAGGTGGATGTCAAAGAGCCCTTTGCACTGTTATCTAGAGAAGAGGAGAATTTATCCCTAGTGTCCTGGTTAATATCAATCCCTCCTTCAAAGTGACAAAAACAGATTATGGGTGGGATTCTCCGTCCCACCGCACCAGATTCGGGTGCAACACGCCCCCAGGATTCTCCGTCTTGCCAGCCGGCCCATGGGGTTTCCACACACCGTCGGGAAATCCCTGGGCTGCCGGCATAACGGAGAATCCCAACAACGGAGAATCCAGTCCTATATGTGTGGGGCGCGATTCTCCGCAAATGCGGCGAGTCGTAAAGGCAGCCGTGAAACTGGCCGTGTTTCACGGCAGCCTCCGCGCCCCCTCCCGGGACCCGATTCTCCCCCCCCGGGTGGGGCTAGCAGCGCGGCCCTGTGAAGCACGGCATCGCGGGCTTAGCGACCGTCGCTAAGCCCGCGCGCCAAGCGTCACGGGGGCTGACGCGCAAGATGACGTCAGCCGCGCATGCGCGGGTTGGACGGCTCCAACCCGCGCATGCGCGGATGACGTCATCACGCATATGCGTCAAACCCGCGCATGCGCGGGCCGTCATGCCCCTCAGCCGCCCCGTGGACTGATCCTGCGTGGCGGCGGAGGAACAAATAGTGCGCGGGTATCGGACCCGCTTCCCGCGATCGGTGCCCACCGATCGCAAGCCTATGCCACCCTTGGCACGGCCGTGGTGCGGCCGTGCCAATCGGTGCCATGGTTTTCCGGAACGGCACTTTGCGGCCGTTTTCACGAACGGTGAGAGCAGGTATGTTTGCGTTCGTGAAAACGGCCATAAAGGCCTGGGAACTCGGCCCATCGGCCTGGGGAGAATCGCTGTTCGCCGTAAAAAACGGCGAGCAGCGATTCGTGTCATGGGGCGGCCGTGGGGGGGGGGGGGGGGGGGGGGGAGAATAGCGGGAGGGCAGGAAAAATGTCGGGAAGGCCCTCCCGCTATTCTCCGACCCATCGTGGACAGTGGAGAATCGCGCCCGTGGTATTTTTATAGGAGAGGCTTGCAAATCACAAGGATACAGACAAACAAGAGCTTTATTGGAAAGGTGTTTACACGACAGTCTGGAAAGTCAGTCGAGCCCGCCCAATCTGCCAATCACAACATCAGTATATCATGTGGACAGCACGGGTAGCATAGTGGATAGCACTGTGGCTTCACAGCTCCAGGGTCCCAGGTTTGTTTGCGGCTTGGGTCACTGTCTGTGTGGAGTCTGCACGTTCTCCCCGTGTCTGCGTGGGTTTCCTCCGGGTGCTCCGGTTTCATCCCACAGTCCAAAGATGTGCGGGGCTCGAGTGGGGTGCTCTATCCAAGGGCTGGTGCAGACTCAATGGGCCGAATGGCCTTCTTCGGCACTGTAAATTCTATCATTCTGTGTGATCAAACTCTTAAAGTGACCTTGTTCCAACTAGAAATGAAATGAAATGAAATGAAATGAAAATCGCTCATTGTCACGAGTAAGCTTCAATGAAGTTACTGTGAAAAGCCCCTAGTCGCCACATTCCGGCACCTGTCCGGGGAGGCTGGTGCGGGAATCGAACCATGCTGCTGGCCTGCTTGGTCTGCTTTAAAAGCCAGCAATTTAGCCCAGTGAGCTAAACCAGCCCCAAACATGAATACATCACAATATGAACATCATCATATTGCTGGGAGTTTCTCTGGGCTGGATTCCCTGCCAGGAGTCCAGAGAATCCCGCTTGAGGTCAATGGAGTTCTCCATTGCACGCGTCTCGCCCAGGAGTTCCTAAGTAGGATGGGGCGGGAGAATCCAGCCCTCAGTATGTAAATTGACTGCTGCATTTCCCAGTAACTACACTTCAGAAAGTGTTTGATTGTCCGTAAAGTGCTTCGAGACATCCAGTGTTCATGAAGGGTGTTGTATGAACGTGAGTCTTCTTGCTGTCCACAGGTTTAGGCAGTGCGCTCCCTCATTTCATTCAACTCCCTGAGCTCCAGGATTGTTCTGAGCCTGTCGGATGGGCTTTGCGCAAGGGAATGGTCATTTAGTTGCAATATTGGTAAGCAGCCGTCACCACCTTCCCCCAGCAAGACTTTCAATGACGTCAGCTCATTGCACAGCCCTGCAAACAACAACCTCCACCGACCAAGATAAATCAACTGTCTGACTGCTGGAAGATTGAATTCAATTTGCATTGTCGTGTTCTTTTGTCAATTCCTTTGCCTCAGGCGATGGATGAATGCGACCAGAATTCTGTTCCCAATTACCTGCCTCTTTCCATTACCCAATAATGGGTCTCCCGTTCTGAAAGTTAATGGCAAGTCTATTTAAAAATGCTCCGGAAAAGATTGTCAACAATTATTTTCATTTGTTCGTCAATCAAATTTGACGTCAACGACACCTGGTGTGAAGAAGAATAATCTTGGAGAATACACAAGTCATGTTAGGAAAGTTATCGCTCTGCTTTTTACCTTTCTGCTGTCTTTTAAGTGGTCCACTCTGTCCTCAGCTTCCGGAATACCAACCTGACCATCCACAGCATCCATCGGTTTCTTAATTAGGTTCAATGTTCTCCCATCTTTCAATGACGATTTCTCCGCACCTTTAGGGTCTAAGCCCTTACCTTGAGGGGCTAGGCCCGCGCCGGAGTGGTTCCCGTTCCACCGGCTGGCGTGGAAGGCCTTTGGCGTCATCCCCGCGCATGCGCAGGGGAGGGGGGTCACTTCCGTGTTGGCCATCGAGTGTCCCCACGGCACAGGCCCGCCCGCGGATCGGTGGGCCCCGATCGCGGGCCAGGCCACCGTGGGGGCACCCCCCGGGGCCAGATCGCCCCGCGCCCCCCCCCCCAGGACCCCGGAGCCCGCCCGCGCCGCCAGTCCCGCCGGTAAGGGAGGTGGTTTGATTCACGCCGGCGGGACCGGCATTACAGCAGCGGGACTTCGGCCCATCGCGGGCCGGAGAATCGCCGGGAGAGGGCCCGCCGACCAGCGCGGCACGATTCCTGCCCCCGCCGAATCTCTGATGCCGGAGACTTCGGGAGACGGCGGGGGCGGGATTCACGGCGGCCCCTGGCGATTCTCCGACCCGGCGGGGGGGTCAGCGGATCCGGCCCCTGGATTCTCCGCCGGCGGGATGCTCCGTTTTGCCGGCAGCCCGGGGGTTTCCCGACAGCGTGGGGCTGCCCCACATTGGGGAGCGCCATTGACCGGCCGGCGTAACGGAGCATCCCACCGACAGAGTGAAACGTGGCGCGGCGGGACAGAGAATCCAGCCCCTGGTGTGGAAAGAGTTAACTTAGGACTGGATACACTACCATCCACCATTGCTTTGTAAAGGAACACATTCCTCACGTTTAGCAGGCAGAGACGTGTGTTGAGGCAAGCGTGGAGACAAATGCTAGCTTAGATCTTATACTCCATCCCTGTACAGAGTTGTAAGTAGTTAATAAGCACTTACTGTTAAACTACAGAAGGCTCAAAAACACTTCATGAGACCCACCAACCGACACACATCTCCCAACAGAATCCTTACTCCCTTTTCCATTTTCCCAACAGTCCTGTGTTTTTTTTAATAAGTTTAGAGTACCCAATTATTTCTTCCAATTAAGGGGCAATTTAGCATGGCCAGTCCACCTATCCTGCACATTTAGAACAGTACAGCACAGAACAGGCCCTTCGGCCCTCAATGTTGTGCCGAGCAGTGATCACCCCACATCATTTGGGTTGTGGGGGTGAAACCCACGCAGACACGGGGAGAATGTGCAAACTCCACACGGACAGTGACCCAGGGCCGGGATTCGAACCCGGGTCCTCAGCGCCGTGAGGCAGCAATGCTAACCACTGCGCCCACCGTGCTGCCCCTAACAGTCCTGTGTTCACTGCCTGACATCGACTCCCCGTCCAGCAATATTCAATTTGAAAATTCTCATTCCCCCCTTTATCTTGCCCATCTGCGGTCATCTCCTCCACTCCTGCCACTCTCCGAGAGCTTTGCATTCCTCCAATTTTAATCCCGATTTTTGATGTTTCACTATTGGTGGCCTTGCCTTCAGCTGCCCAGGCTCCGCGCTCTAGAACTCTCACCTTCAGCCTCTCAAAACCGTCGCCCCTCCGAAAGATCCTCCTTGGAACCATTAGCCAAACCTCTATGTTCATGGCGTGCTGTGTGTGGTTTGGGTGGAACTCTGGTAAACCCCCTGTCAATGTCTTGGGGAATGTTACAATGTTAAAGGTGCTATATAAATGCAGGTTGCTGTTGTGACTGTTGCGAGGCCCTGGCTGTCCCGTCGACTTCTGGCTCTGTCAATAACCAGCATTCGCTTACACCCAATCATCAGAGAGAAACAATTGGCACTGTAAATAGAACACTTTAGCCAATACGGTCTTGTATAAAACAGAGGGTATCATGCCAATGCAGCAGATTGACCACGAGATTATTAAGACATAGGAGCAGAAAGGGGCAGCACGGTGGGCGCAGTGGTTAGTACTAGGACTACGGCGCTGAGGAATCGGGGTTCGAATCCCGGCCCTGAGTCACAGTCCATGTGGAGTTTGCACATGCTCCCCATGTCAACGTGGGCCTCACCCCCACAACCCAAAGATGTGCTGGTTAGGTGGATTGGCCACGCTAAATTGTCCCTTAATTGGAAAAAAAAAATAACTGGCCTTTTAAAATTTATTTTAAAAAAGACATAGGAGCAGAAGTAGTCCATTCAGCCCATCAAGTCTGCTCCTCCATTCAACAAGATCATAGGATAATTCTCAACTCCACTTTCCCGCCTTATCCCCACAACCCTTGATTCCCTGACTGATTAAAAAATCTGTCTAAGGCAGTTCGGTGGCCTAGTGGTTAGCACAACCGCCTCACGGTGCTGAGGTCCCAGGTTCAATCCTGGCTCTGGGTCACTGTCTGTGTGGAGTTTGCACATTCTCCCTGTGTCTGTGTGGGTTTCGCCCCCACAACCCAAAAATGTGCAGGGTAGGTGGATTGGCCATGCTAAATTGCCCCTTAATTGGAAAAAATAATTGGCTAATCTAAATTTATTAAAAAAATAAATTTAAAAACATATCTGTCTATCCCAGCCTTGAACACACGTAATGACCCAGCCTCTACAGCTCTCTGCAGTAAAGAATTCCACAGATTCACTCCCCTCTGAGAGAAGAAATTCCTCCTCATCTCTGTCTGAAATGGGCGACCCCTTACTCTGAGATTGTGCCCTCTGGTCCTAGACTCTCCCACAAGGGGAAACAACCACTCAGCATCCACCCTGTCAAACCCCGAGAATCCGATATGTCTCAATAAGGTCGCCTCTCATTCTTCTAAACTCCCAATGAGCACAGGCCCAACCTACTCAACCTCTCCTCATAAGAAAATCCCTCCATACCCGGAGTCAACCTAGTGAACCTTCTCTGGACTGCCTCCAATGCCTGTATATCTTTCCTTAGATAAGGGGCCCAAAACTGTTCACAGTATTCCAGGTGGGGTCTAACTCATGCCTCGTATAGTTTTAGCTGGACTTGCCTATTTTTATACTCCATTCCCTGGGAAATAAAGGCCAACATTCCATTTACCTTCCCGATTACCTGCTGAACTTGCATGCCAATTGTGATTGATGCACGAGGATCCCCAAATCTCTCTAATCTGCAGCTTTCTGCAGTCTTTCTCTATTTACATAATATTCAGCTCCTTTATTCTACCTACCAAAGTGCATAACTTCACATTCTCCTATAGTATATTCCGTCTGCCAAGTTTTTACCCATTCACCTAACCTGTCTATATTTCTCTGTGGACTTTTCATGTCATCCTCGTCACTTGCCTTCCCACCTATTTGGGCACGTGGGCAATGCCCCGAGCAGATTAATAGGAAAGGAAAATATACCAAGATGTTGGAGCAGTGTTGCCGAGAAGGCGGGCAGCGTTTAGTAAGGCCAAGTCTGCCCTCTACAGAAACAATGTCCGCTGCATTTTGGGATGGTGCACCCGGCTCGTCTTCATCTTAATTTTGGAGACAGGTTATTACTTCAACGCATCAGAGGGGGTGAATAGCATTCTTAAAAAAGCATGAACTGGGGGGAACTGAAGGCTTTGATGACTTTTTATTTGGACACTCTTGTGTTCTCCTGTATTTTCGGAAAATAATTGTTTTTGCTTTGCTGTGTGGGGGGCAGGTTGTAAAATGGGGGAGGGCGTGTTGTTTGATGCAGTTTGTTTATTTGGGGGGGGGGATCATGGAACTGTTGGAGGGAGGGGATTGGGGGTGTGGGTTTCGGTTTACTTCCTCGATTGTTTGATTTTAAAGTTGGATTTGGGTTGGGGGACACACATGGTGGAGTCGGGCTAACAAGTTTGCTAGTTAACGGGAGTTTCAGGAGTGACTGTACAGAGGTCCGCAATATGGAAAAGTATGTGGAGTGGCGACATTGCTGTGCACAAAAGAACAAGAGGATAAATGGCAGACGGCAAATGTTGGACTGATGTCTGGAAACTGTTCTTCAACGGGCGGCACAGTCAGCAGGCAGGGTCAGAATTGGCTTTTGGGTGATAATGCATTGCATTGTTGGTCATCTTCCACCTTCCACCTGATGATCAGTTCTTTCAGTGGAAATGAATGAGCGAGCGGGGAGCATAACAACAAGACGGGTTGTTTGGAGGGGACTGGGGGACAGCAGCCCAGTTATTTATAGCAGGGTGGTCAAATTGACGGAAACAAAACACAGCAAGGACAGGGATGCAGAGGTATAACAGAAGGGAAGTAATATCACATTGGTATTGGCACTGGACGAGTAATTCAGAGACCCAGGGTAATGCTCCGGGGTCCTGTAGTTCCCCCATGTGCTTCTTGAATGTTTGCCATTGCCTATCATATTATGGTCGCTCATCCCCAAGGAGTCTCGCACAACTCGATTGCCAATGACTCCGTTCTCATTACACAGCGCCCAGTCTAGGATGGCCTGTTCTCTAGTTGACTCCTCAACATATTGATCCAGAAAACCATCTCGCATACTGTAGCCATCTGAGATGGCCACCTGCAAAGGACCATGGGAATTGTGGCTGACCCAGGACTTAGACAGATACAGAGGTTCTGTGTATTTGAACGCAGGTAGCTAGACCTGATCGAAACCCCCGCTTATTTGCATTCTAATGGCCCATTCCCCAGAACAATAGGACTCCAATCAAGAAACTGGTACAGCCACAGACTGATCGGCGCCACTCCCTTTACTCAGAGAGCCCAACTGCCAAGGTCAATGACTGCTAAGGACGCACCCAGCCACCAAGGCACCCGCCCCTTTATTGGCCGAAATCGAAGGCAGTGATCAGAGCCCTGTCGAACTATTAAGTCCAAGATCAAGGACCGCCCCATAGAGCGTGGAATCCCAGAGGGATAAAAGGGGACACAGCCATGTGTTCTGCCTCTTTTGGATCCGACCTGTGCCAGCCTCCTTTGAATCCGGCCTGTGCCAGCCAACTGTAGCAAGAACAGCCAGCCAAGTTCAAGACCAACGATCACTAACTGACGGATGAGCCCAGCAGAGACAGAGCCACTTTCTTTGGACCAGCCAAGTGAAATCCAGATAAAGGCCTTATCCATTTGCACAGTGCCGGTTGCCCTGAAGTTAAGTATAGGTTATTGTAGCTGATAGGTGTAGTGCAACTCGTAGTACATATTGTGTTTGCATGTCGAAGTAACCCTTGTGTATGTAAATAAACCATCTTTTGAACTAACTAACTGGTTGTGTGGTCATTTGATCGATATAAGGGAAGGCTTGTGGTTCACCATGATAAATAGAAATACCCACAGTATTGGCAACACTGTTGGGATATAACATCATATTATAAATAGATCATATCATAAAGAGCAACAAAACACTCCAGGAATTCCTCCTCGATGGTATTGTGACTAATTAGATTTTCCCAACCTATATGCAGATTAAAATCACCCATAATTACAGTTGTTCCTTTATAGCATGGATCCCTAATTTCCTGTTTAATGCCATTACCAACATCACCAATGCAGTTTGGGGTCTATATACAATAATCACTAACATTTTTGTCTCTTAGTGTTTCTCAACTTCGAATCCCACCACGCCAGATGGTGAAATTTGAATCCAATAAAAATGAGGAATTAAAAGTCTAATGATGACTATCAAACAATCGTCGCCACATTTTTGGTATCTTATTTGTGTCCTCCTTTGTGAAGACAGAGCCAAAGTATGTACTTAGCTCCTCAGCCATTTCTTTGTTCCCATTATAAATTCCCCTGTTTCTGACTGTAAGGGCCCTACATTTGTCTTCACTGATCTTTTTGTCTTCATGTACCTTTAGATACTTTTACAGTCAGTTTTTATGTTCTCTATAAGCTTATTCTTGTACTCTATTTTCCCCTTCTTAATCAATCCCTTGGTCCTTCTTTGCTGAATTCTAAACAGCTTCCAAATCAGACCTGTTTAATTTCTTGGCCAGTTTATAAGCTACTTCCTTGGATCGAATACTATCTCTAATTTCCTTTGTAAGCCACAGATTGGTTACCTTTCCCAATTTACTTTTGTGCCAGGCAGGAATAAACAATTGTTGCAGTTCCCCCACGTGCTTCTTGAATGTTTGCCATTGCCCATCAAATTATGGTCGCTCCTCCCTAAGGAGTCTCGCTCAACTCGATTGCCAATGATTCCATTCTCATTACACAGCACCCAGTCCAGGACGGCCTGTTCACTAGTTGGCTCCTCAACATATTGATCCAGAAAACTATCCCGCATACAGTCCAGGAATTCCTCCTCTATTGTACTGTGACTAATTTGATTTTCCCAATCTATATGCAGATTAAAATCACCCATAATTACAGTTGTTCCTTTCTCACATGCATCTCTAATTTCCTGTTTAATGCCATTACCAACATCACCGCTGCAGTTTGGGGTCTTTATACAATGCTCACTAACATTTTTTGTCTCTTAGTGTTTCTCAACTCGATCCAGACAGATTCCACATTGTTGGAGCTAATATCTTTCCTTACTGTTGTGTTAATTTGCCCTTTAACCAGCAATATGACTCCACTACTATATCCATTTTGCCTGTGCGTCCTAAATACTGAATAAACCTGGATGTTCATTTTCCATCCCTGCTCACCCTGCAGCCATGTCCCATAATCCCGACTATATCATACCCATTTGCGTGATTAGTTCATCCACTTTATTGCGAATGCTCCGCGCGTTAATGTACAAAGTCTTTAAGCATACCTTTTGATGACGGGTGAAATTGTGAGACCAGCTAAGATGAAAAAGGAAGCATACACGTAAGATCGAGGCAACTCAAAACTGATGAAGCTTTGGAGGAATATCGGGAAAGTAGGACAAATCTAAAACGCGCAATAAAGAGGGCTAAAAGGGGTCATGAAATATCTTTGGCTAACAGGGTTAAGGAAAATCCCAAAGTCTTTTATTCGTATATAAGGAGCAAGAGGGTAACTAGAGAAAGGATTGGCCCACTCAAAGACAAAAGAGGGAATTTATGCGTGGAGTGAGAGGAAATGAGTGAGCTTCTTAATGAGTACTTTGCATCGGTATTCACCAAGGAGAGGGATATGACGGATGTTGAGGCTAGGGATGGATGTTTAAATACTCTAGGTCAAGTCTTCATAAGGACGGGGGAAGTTTTGGGTATTCTAAAAGACATTAAGGTGGACAAGTCCCCAGGACCGGATGGGATCTATCCCAGGTTACTGAGGGAAGCGAGTGTCGAAATAGCTGGGGCCTTAACAGATATCTTTGCAGCATCCTTGAGCATGGGTGAGGTCCCGGAGGACTGGAGAATTGCTAATGTTGTCCCTTTGTTTAAGAAGGGTAGCAGGGATAATCTAGGGTATTATAGACCTGTGAGCTTAACATCAGTGGTAGGCAAACTGTTGGAGAAGATACTGAGGGATAGGATCTATTCACATTTGGAAGAAAATAGACTTATCAGTGATAGGCAGCATGGTTTTGTGCAGGGAAGGTCATGTCTTACAAACCTAATAGAGTTATTTGGGGAAGTGACAAAGTTAATTGATGAGGGAAGGGATGTAGATGTCATATACATGGACTTCAGTAAGGCATCTGATAACATTTCCCATGGCAGGTTGATGGAAAAAGTGAAGTCGTATGGGGTTCAGGGTGTACTAGCTAGATGGATAAAGAACTGGCTGGGCAACAGGAGACAGAGAGTAGTGGTGGAAGGGAGTGTCTCAAAATAGAGAAGGGTGACTAGTGGTGTTCCACAGGGATCCGTGCTCAGACCACTGTTGTTTGTGATATACATAAATGATCTGGAGGAAGGTATAGGTGGTCTGATTAGTAGGTTTACAGATGATACTAAGATTGGTGGAGTTGCAGATAGCGAGGAGGATTGTCAGAGAATACAGCAAAATATAGATGGATTGGAGAGTTGGGCAGAGAAATGACAGATGGAGTTCAATCCAGGCAAATGCGAGGTGATGCATTTTGGAAGATCTAATTCAAGAGCGGACTATATGGTCAATGGAAGAGTCCTGGGGAAACTTGATGTAGAGAGAGATCTGGGAGTTGAGTTCCATTGTACCCTGAAGGTGGCAACGCAGGTGGATAGAGTGGTCAAGAAGGCATACAGCATGCGTGCCTTCATCGGACGGGGTATTGAGTACAAGAGTCGGCAAGTCATGTTACAATTGTATAGGACTTTGGTTAAACCACATTTGGAATACTGCATGCAGTTCTGGTCGCCACATTACCAGAAGGATGTGGATGCTTTAGAGAGGGTGCAGAGGAGGTTCACCAGGATGTTGCCTGGTATGGAGGGTGCTAGCTATGAAGAAAGGTTGAGTAGATTAGGATTGTTTTAGTTGGAAAGACGGAGGTTGAGGGGGGACCTGATTGAGGTCTACAAAATTATGAGAGGTATGGACAGGGTGGATAGCAACAAGCTTTTTCCAAGATTGGGGTGTCAATTACAAGGGGTCACGATTTCAAGGTGAGGGGGGGAAAGTTTAAGGAAGATGTGCGTCGAAAGTTTTTTACGCAGAGGGTGGTGGGTGTCTGGAATGCTTTGCCAACGGAGGTGGTAGAGGCGGGCACGATAGCACCATTTAAGATGCATCTAGACAGATATATGAACGGTCGGGGAACAGAGAAGTAGTCTTGGAAAATAGGGGACAGGTTTAGATAAAGGATCTGGATCGGCGCAGGCTGGGAGGGCCGAAGGGCCTGTTCCTGTGCTGTAATTTTCTTTGTTCTTTGTTCTTTTAACATTACTGGACCCGCTCCCAATATTTTTCACTGTGGCCCCGTCTGAATCTGGCCCTTGGTTTCTCTGCCTATCACTTTTCGTATCCGCCTTTCTGTCTTTTGCTTTTATCCACGATTCCCCTTCCTCTAACTATTTTAGTTTAAACTCACCCCAACCACTCTAGCAAGTAGCACAACCCCCCCCCCCCCTCCCCCCCCCCCCCCCCCCCCCCCCCCCCGGACACCAGTCCTGATCCAGTCTGGGTGTAACCCGTCCAGTTTGTACCGGTCCCATTTCCCGCAGAACTGGTTCCAATGGTCCAGGAATCTGAAACTCTCCCCCTGACACCAGCCAGGTATTCAATCTCCCCCCTGCCCATTGAAAAGTAGCATCAAGCCGGAAGGTTGTGGAGTTACATTTAAAAAACTAATCCAATGTGATGGGACTTTTCTTCCACTAATTAGCTAGGATGAGGGCCTGGGTTCCCCACCACCCGCCGCTGGTAACGGGATCCCCAATGGGGCAGTGAATCGAAAAATCAGAATCAGGGCCGGGCACGGCAGGCACTGATCTGAACCCAATGCTCCGACCCCACACTGGTGGCGGGATCGGGGTTCATACCCGTGTGCCAGTGGGAGGATGTAAATGAAAGCAAATGGGTGGTAATGACTAATTTCCATCCATTTAGCAGGTCCGGCACTCTATTCTCTGGCACTCCATGATCCTCCGGTCTCCTGTGCCGGGAATAGAACATAGGAGACAGAATTTACAGTGCAGAAGGAGGCCATTTGGCCCATCGCGTCTGCACCGGCCCTTGGAAAGCACACCTTACTTTAATCCCTGCCTCCACCCTATGCCCGTAACCCAGTAACCCCATCTAACCTTTTCGACACTGAGGGGCAATTTAGCATGGCCGATCCACCTAACCTGCACATTTGCGGACTGTGGGAGGAAACCGGAGCACCCGGAGGAAATCTACACAGACACGGGGAGAACGTGCAGACACCGCACAGACAGTGACCCGAGGCTGGAATTGAACTCGGGTCCCTGGTGCTGTGAGGCAGCAGAGCTAACCACTGCGCCACCGTGCCGCCCGAATCAAGTGGGCTGGGTAACACCTTAAGCGAGTTGCCCCCAAAGTCCATCCGAGGGCCACCCCCATCCCCCACAATGCACTACCTACCCACCCCTCCTCTACCAGAGGCTCACTGGTGGGTCTCCCTGTTAAGGGGGTCTGGGGGGGAGGGGAAGGCGGGGACGGGGGGGTAAAGGTAGGGGGGGGGGGGGTTGGTTCACCCTCATACTTGGAGTCAATCTGGGAGTGGGGGGCTGATTTACGATATAGGGGGTTGGGGTGGTTGGCTGCAGGACATTGCTATCAGATCACCCGCTCAAAATGAGATCCCAAAACCTGGCCATGCATAAATCTTCATGGCAAAGGATACCGAATCGCTGCTCGCTTTGCGTTCCCAGGGGGAACATAGTCGCCCAAACAGAGAATCCCGCCGGGTTGTTTGGCTTCCCCTATTCATGTCTATCATGTGACCACGGTGTCGGCAGATTCCGGCTGACCTGTTTCCAAAATGTCCTGCTTTGTTTTCCGAATTTCAACATGAATGGCGCTTAGTCTTGACCTATTGAGACAAGGTTGTCAATCTCTGACTGCCCTCAGGGAGCGTGCTTGCTTTGAAAGTGGGATAACAAGTGAAAAGTCTTTCTTAGAATTGCAAGGCCGCATTCTATTGTCTTGCTGGAGTGAAAGATCTTAGAAAAGGGCCTCGTGTCAAAGGTCACCATTCAACAAAAGGTCACAAGATGGTTTGTTGCAAAAGATCCCAAGGTATACACCATTTTATCCCCCGCTCTCCCATTACTACCAAGCTAGGGGATCAACCCTGGTTCTGTGAAGAGTGCAGGAGAGCAATATCAGGCAGGCCGAAAAATGAGGTGTCAACCTGATGAAGCTACAACACAGGACTACTCGTGTGGCAAACAGCACGAGAAGTAAGTAATAGACAGAGTGAAGTGATTACACAGCCTACGCATCAGGGGCGGAATTCTCCGACCCCCCGCAGGGTCGGGGAATCGCCCGGGGTCAGCATAAATCCCGCCCCCGCCGTGGCCGGAATTTCCCCCACCCGGGAATCGGCGGGAGCGGGAATCACGTCCCGTCGATCGGCGTGCCCCCCGCGCCGATCGGAGTACCCCCCAAGGCAATTCTCCGGCCCACGATGGGCCGAAGTCCCGCCGCTGACAGGCCTCTCCCGCTGGCGGAAATTGGAGCACCTCTGGTGCCGGCGGGATTGGCGGCGCGAGTGGGCCCCTGGGGTCCTGGGGTGGGGGGGGCGCGGGGCCCATCGGTCGGCGGGCGGGCCAGTGCCGTGGGGGCACTCTTTTCCTTCCGCCACCGCCACGGCCTCCACTATGGCGGAGGCGGAAGAGACCCCCCCCCACCGCGCATGCGCCGGTGGTGATGTCAGCGGCTGCTGTCGCATCGGCACATGCGCGGACCGGCGAAGACCTTTCGGCCAGCCCCGACGCCGGGCGGCGGGCGCCAAAGGCCGTTGGCGCCGGTTTTGGCGTCAGCCGGCAGAGCGGAAACCACTCCGGCGCGGGTCTAGCCCGTAAAGGTGCGGAGAATTCCGCACCTTTGCGAAGGCCCGACGCCGGAGTGGTTGGCGCCACTCCGCTACGCCGGGACCCCCCGCCCCGCCGGGTAGGGGAGAATCCCGACCCAGATCTAAGCTCTGCAGTCCTGCCACATCCAGCCATGAATGGTGGGAGACAGTTAAACAACTCACTGGAGGAGGAGGCTCCACAAATATCCCCATCCTCAATGATGGAGGAGTCCAGCACATTTGGGAGAAGGAAATGTTGAGAGAGTGGATGGAGGTATTCAAAATCATGAGGAGGTCTGGACACGGAAGACAGGAAGAAACTGTTCATATTGCTGAAGGCTCGAGAGAGTCAGAAAATTAAGGCAATTGGCAAAAGAAGCGATGGAGACAAGTTAATAATCTTTATTGTCACAAGTAGACTTACATTAACACTGCAATGAAGTTGCTCTGAAAAGCCCCTAGTCGCCACATTCCGGCGCCTGTTCGGGTACACAGAGGGAGAATTCAGAATGTCCAAATTACCGAACAGCACGTCTTTTGGGACTTGTGGGAGGAAACCGGAGCACCCGGAGGAAACCTCCGCAAACACTGGGAGAACTGGCAGACTCCGCACAGACAGTGACCCAAGCCGGGAATTGAACCTGTGACCCCGGCGCTGTGACGCTGTGGTGCTAACCACTGTGCTACTGTGCAGCCAAGAGGAGAAGGTTTATCACAGAGAGTGGTTACGGTCCGGAATGCACTGCCTGATAGTGTGGTGGAGGCGGGTTCAAGCCGAGGCATTTAACAGGGAATCGCCCGACAAGAAAGGGAGCGCAGGGTCACGGAGAGAAGTCAGGGGAATGGCTCTCGGTGAAGTATTCATTCGGAGAGCCAGGGTACAGACGACAGGCTGAATGGCCTCCTCCTCTCCTGTCGCCATTCTCTGACTTCTGTGGAAAAGGTTCAACTCCTCCTTCACTACATAAATGCAAATTCTTTCCATCACAGCAGATCGCTGCAGGATTGGGGGGCATCCCTTTTGCTGCCGTTACCTGAATGCTCCAGACTACCCAGCCTAAACCTCTCTAATCTCTCTCTTCCCCTTCGGGATGTCCCTTAAAACCTACCCCTTTGACCAAGTATCTGATCATATGTCCGAATACCTCCGTACATGGACCGGTGTCAAATTTTGATTTCTAACGCTCTTGCGTAGCATTAAAGGTGCAATATAATAATTTTTTTTTTCAAATTTTAGATGACCCAATCATTTTTTCCAATTAAGGGGCAATTTAGCGTGGGCAATCCACCTACTCTGCACATTTTTTTGGGTTGTGGGGGCGAAACCCACGCAGACACGGGGAGAATGTGCAAACTCCACACGGACAGTGACCCAGAGCCGGGATCGAACCTGGGACCTCAGCGCCGTGAGGCGGTTGTGCTAACCACTAGGCCACCGTGCTGCCCTGGCGCAATATAATAATGTTGGAGGATTAGATACAGCCGTTAACAAAGAGTTAATGCAACGGCCTAACGTTGCTTCTCCATCCACAGATACTGCCTGACCTGCTGGGCATTTCCAACATTTTGATTTTGGTTCAAGAGTAACGCTTTGGCAGCGCAACCAATAAATATCAGGCCACCCAGTGGCACCAGCATCCCACGAATGAATAACAGAGGCCGGGATGTTCCAGTCCCCGCTGCTGCGCTCGGTACGTTTTCTCGGGCCGAGAATGGTGCGTGCCCGAAAAGGTGTGGGGCTGGTTTCGCCGAGTTGAAGACTAAGTGCTGACTATGGCCTGGGGACACGCCGAAAAAAGGGCGTAAAAGCTGCACCGATCCTCTGTCTGGTGGGGGGGGGGGGGGGGGGGGGCTCGCAGCCACGCAGCGCCTGGCTTTACCTGCGGGTCCAGCCGGAGATTTACTGGGTCTGTGGCCGCTCGTGTGCACGGCGGCGGCCTGTTGCGGCGTAGACACGGCCTGTAGCACACGTGGACACGGCCTGCCAAAAACTGCCTCCCTTTGACCAGGCTCGCCACCCCCGGACCACCCCCCCCCCCCCCATCAGTGCCCGCAACCCCCGAGCGTGGCGCGGATGTGGTGGACCCCGAGGTGGGTCGCGAGGGGGAATGGGTCGGGGGGCAGTGCATTACTGAGGTGCTCCCCCCCCCCCTCAAAGTCCATCGGAAGGTTCCCCTCCCCCACAATGTAAACCCTTCCGCTGACAAATAGGGACATCCTCCCCCGCACCATGGGAATAATTCAACTCAAAGTTCACCGCGGGGCGTGAGGATAACAATATATGACGTAACGCAACGTAAATTCACACCATCCCATGAGCTATGATGCATTGTGACTTGGCGTCATACAACGTCGTGAGAGGGGCCTGCTGTAGCAATAAAATTTAAGAGTTACATAAGCTGAAAGAAAATGAAATAGGTTCTGTTTTGGACAAGTAACAAAGGTTTCCCTAGAGAAATATATGAAAAAAGCATTCATCGATTCAGCAAATGTAAAAAGTTAATTTTAATAACGCTGCCTGTTGAAGGAAATTGTCTTGATGTTCTCATGAAAACAAAGTAACGCTTACTAAGTCCTTTAAAGCTGTCCCAAGATTCTGCATTTCTAATGAGGACCGAATCCAACAATGTCCTCTCGACTTTGCCTCACTCCCTTATCCTTGGAATGAGGCAGAAATACCTCAACGAGGCAAAGGTTTCTGCTGGGGCATTCCTGGTTTTTAGTTATGTCATTAAGATGAAATGAAATGAAAATCACTTATTGTCACAAGTAGGCTTCAATTAAGTTACTGTGAAAAGCCCCTAGTCACCACATTCCGGCACCTGTCCGGGGAGGCTGGTATGGGAATCGAACCGTGCTGTTGGCCTGCTTGGTCTGCTTTAAAAGCCAGCGATTTACCTGAGTGAGCTAAACCAGCCTCTGATCTGCAGGCATTGATTATTTAAGTATCTGGAGCACATATAAAGAGAGACTGTTGGGTTTGAAAGGAAAGTATTTGTGTCGATTTTCACACTTCATCAGGTTGCTGGGCATTAGATTAGCATCAGACCCCCTCTCCTATCTTTTACTGAGGTAAAATATCGATTGCCCCAACTCCCTTCCTCCTGTGCCCTCTCTATTTTGGTTTCACTACACTTTTCTTTCTGTTCCACTCCTCCATCTACCCTTCTTTTCCATCCATCCTTCCGTCTCTCCCCTTGAATTCTGTTCTCCCCTTCACCCCTCCTGTTCCCTTCTTTCCTCCCATCTCTTTTCCTCCATCCACTCCTTCTCCCCTTCTTCCTCCCTCCCGTGCCCCCATCTCGTCACCCACCCCCTCCCCTGCTCCTCGTTCTGCATCCCCCTCCCATTTTCCCCCTCCCTGCTCCCTCTCTCCCTCCTCCCAAGCCATCAGACTGCCCCTCGGCTGGACGGCAGGGCATATCGACATAGCAGCACTCCTTCGGGTCTGCATGCTGGAGTGAGCGTTGGCCAGAGTACAGAGCTCAAAGCCCTGCTGAACCGGCTCGACCACCACCGAGCCTCAGGTCAGCAGGTCACACAGAGACGAAGGGACGCTCTCCACAACAAATTTATTTCCCTCATCTTCAATTACAATGTGCACTGCACTGCATCAAAAATATAAATTCTCTTCCCTGGTGTAAATCAGCAAGGCACATTGTAGCGAATGAAATGATAGATTATCAAACACATGCATTTTCTGCACTCAAATCGTTCCTTTATCCTGGGCTCCGATTTTATCATAGATCATAGAATTTACAGTGCAGAAGGAGGCCATTCGGCCCATCTTGGAAAGAGCACCCTACCCAAGCCCACACCTCCACCCTATCCCCATAACCCAGTGACCCCACCCAACAATGAGGGTAATTTTGGACACTAAGGGCAATTTATCACGTCCAATCCACCTAACCTGCACATCTTTGGACTGTGGGTGGAAACCGGAGCACCCGGAGGAAACCCACGCAGACACGGGGAGAACATGCAGACTCCGACACAGACAGTGACCCGAACCTGGGACCCTGGAGCTGTGAAGCAATTGTGCTAACCACTATGCTACCGTGCTGCCCAAATATAAATTTAAATATTCCATCTGCTGCGTCGCGACATTGGCAACTTAACTCTGCATTCAGCCCAACTATCGAAGTGCCACCGATCATGCTGAGGGAGGGGGGGGGGGGGGGGGGGGGGGGTTCCAATGTCAAACAGTCTCTCGAATCATCCTTACCAGAGGCAGCAGAAGGACAGCAATCAGCAGGCAATCCATGGTGCCTCGCCCGTCAGGAGATCGGACTCGAAAGCACACGGCACACGGCACAGCTGAAAGATTTACATTACATTCCTGTCAGGTTTTCCTGAGACTGCTGAAGATCTTTGCCCCCACAGCGAGGCGCAGCTGCATTTCCCCAGCCGTCCTCACCGACTGTTCATCGCCTCCTGCAGCGCTGGAGAAGAGAAAGAGAAATTTAAAAAAGGAGAGAGGGAGAGAAAGATCAGCACAAACAAATACCAGGGAAAATAGGAAGAGAGGGAACAAAATAAAAGGAAGTGGGGGGGGGGAAGGTTGGGGGAGAGAGGAGACTGCGCCGGACTGAATGTAATAAAAATACATTCCCAGTAAGGGGAAATAACGAGATGTTATTTTAAGATGATGCTCAATGCTAATGAGTGGCTCTAAATGACGATTGCAAATACCATCTCATTAAACACATTTTAATAATCATTATTCTCTTTTGGGTCTTGCACTATAATAAGCAGCAACGAGCCTCCTACCGAGGGGCTGCGGAATACGAGCAGTCAGCAATTGATGGAGAGGGGGAGAGAGAGAAAGGACAGAGAGACAGAGAGAGAAAGAGAGGGAGGAAGATGGAGAGGGTAGGAATGGAGAGAGAGCGCGAGAGAAAGAGCGAGAGAGCGAGAGAGAGAGAGAGAGAGAGCGAGAGAGCAAACGAGCGAGCGAGAGCGATGGAGAGAGAACAAGAGCGAGAGAGCGAGAGAGAGAGAGAGAGAGAAGGGATCTCTGGGTTTCATTCATAAATTTCAACTTCAGCATTCGTCATCACTAGTTGTTCCAGTATACAGGGAGCACAGCCCTGATTCATAAATCCCAGTCCTTGTGCTTCCAGCTCGGGTAAAATGTGAGAATGCATAGCAGCCCTCAATCCGCCCCTAAAGTCCACGGTGGCACAGAGGTTAGTTCAATTCCGGCCGCTGTGTGGAGTTTGCACTTCCTCCCCGTGGGTTTCTTCCGGGTGCTCCGGTTTCCTCCCACAGTCCAAAGATGTGCGGGTTAGGTGGATTGGCCATGATAAATTGCCCTTAGTGTCCAAAGATGTGCAGATTAGGTGGGGTTAAGGGGATAGGGTGAGGTGTGGATTTAAGTAGAGTGCTCTTTCCAAGGGCCGGTGCAGACCCGATGGGCCGAATGGCCTCTTTCTGCACTGCAGGGATTCTATGATTCTACCTGAATTTGCATGATCAGCCTTGATCACATTGAATGGTGATGCAGGCTCGAAGGGCCGAATGGCCGACTCGGCACCTATTTTCTATCTTTCCAAAGGTTACAAAAAGCGCCCAAGTAAATTCCCACTTCATTTTCAGAAGCACAAGCAATTCGGCATTTTCATTCAAATCCCACCCTTCCCATCCTCTTTCCTTGTCAAGGAGTGTGCAGATTGCCGATTTCAGAAAGTGTTTGGCATGGCAACACTTTACACGAAGGGACATAACGTCAAGCAATTGGCAGAGGGAGCCACGAGGAAGTATTCCTAGAGTTGTGTATCCAAAAAGGGATCAAACTATTTTGGATTTGGTAATGTGTAGTGCGGTAGGCTTAATAAACAAACTCCGAGTAAAAGATCCCCGAGGAAGCAGTGACCATAACACGGTAGGATTTAGCATTCAGTTTGAGAGTGAGAAACTTGGGTCAGAAACAACTGTGCTACACTTAAATAGCATTTCAAAAATACTAAATAATTACTGAGTGGGGGGGGGAGAAGAGAGAGAGCGGGCGGGGGGGGGGGGGGGGGAGAGAGAGAAATGAATATAATAACAGTAACTATAAAAAAAGTACTCGGGAAACTATTGGGGCTCAAGGCCGGTACGTCTCCTGGACCTCATGGATTACATCCCAGGATATTAAAGGAAGTAGCTAAAGAGAGAGTGGATGCACTGGTAATAATCTTCCGAATATCCTTAAATTCGGAAAAGTCCCAGAGGACTGGAAAACTGCCTTTATTCAGAAAAGGAGGCAGACAAAAAACAAGTAGCCTAACTCTACCATTGAGAAAATGTTAGAGTCCTAACAAGAACAAAACAACAAAGAACAATACAGCATAGGAACAGGCCCTTTGGCCCTCCATCCGGCGCCGATCACGTGTCCTATCTAGACTAACCGCCTGTATCCTTCTATACCCCATCTGTTCATATGCCTATCCAGATAAGTCTTAAAGGTCGCTAACGTATCTGCCTCAACCACCTCACTTGGCAGTGCATTCCAGACCACCACCACCCTCTGTGTATAAAACTCCCCCCCACCCCCGCACATCTCCAATGAACCTTCCCTCCCTCACCTTGAACCTGTGCTCCCTTATAATTCTCATTTCCGCCCTGGGAAAAAGCCTCCAACTGTTCACCCTATCTATACCCCTAATAATTTCTATCAGGTCTCCCCTCAGCCTCCGACTCTTTTGGGGAGAACAATCCCAGTTTATTCAATCTCTCTTCATAGCTAATACTCTCCATACATACCAGGCAACACCCTGGTAACCCTTTTCTGTACTCTCTCCAAAGTTTCAACGTCCTTCTGGTAGTGCGGCGATCAGAATTGGACACAGTATTCCAAATGTGGCCTAACCAACATTCTACATAACGGCAACATAATTTTCGTGCTTTTATACTCAATACCCTGTCCTATGAAGACAAGCATGCCATATGCTTTCTTTACCACCATTTCCACCTGTGCTGCCACTTTTAAGGATCTGTGGACCTGCACGCCCAGATCTCTCTGTGTCTCTATGCTCCTGATGGTTCTGCCATTTATTATATAGCTCCCACCTGAATTGGATCTACCAAAATGAATCATCTCACATTTGTCTGGGTTAAATTCCATCTGCCATTTCTCTGCCCAATTTTGCAGCCTATCTTCACCACTATCCGCAACTCCTGCAATCTTAGTATCATCCGCAAATTTGCTAATCAGACCCGCTACGTTTTCTTCAAAGTCATTTATATATATTACAAAGAGCAGGGGTCCCAGGAATCCCTGAAAAACACTAGTTACAGATCTCCATGCAGAAAAACACCCTTTCACTGCTACCCTATGTCTTCTATGGCCAAGCCAGTTCTGAATCCATCCAGCCAGTTCACCCCTGACCTCTTGTGATTTAATCTTTTGCACCAGCCTGCCATGAGGGACCTTATCAAATGCTTGACTGACGTCCATATAGACAACATCCACAGCCCTTCCCTCATCAAACGTTTTTGTCACCTCCTCAAAAAATTCTATTAAATTAGTGAGACACGACCTCCCTCGTACAAAACCATGCTGTCTGTCGCTAATAAGACCATTCACTTCCCAATATCATAGATCCTGGCCGGGATTCTCTGCCGGCGGGATGCTCCGTCATGCCGGTGCCCGGGGGTTTCCCGACGGCATGGGGCTGCCCCACAATGGGAAACCCCATTGACCGGCTGGCGTAACGGAGAATCCCGCCGACCGGTCGGGGCAGAAATGCGACGCGGCGGAGAATCCCGCCCCCTATCTCTGAGAATCTTTTCCAACAATTTCACGATCACTGACATCAAGCTCACTGGCCTATAATTACCCGGATTATCCTTGCAACCCTTCTTAAATAACGGTACAACATTGGCTATCCTCCAATCCTCTGCCATCTCACCTGTGGCCAACGAGGACACAAAGGTTTCTGTTAGAGGCCCAGCAATCTCATCTCTTGTCTCCCTCAGTGATCTGGGATAGATGCCATCTGGCCCTGGGGATTTGTCTACCTGAATGCTTTTTAACACACTTCCTCCCTCATAATAAAGGATACAATAACTAGAGCATTTAGAAATACATAATATAATCAAGCAGAGTCAGCATGGCTTCATGAAGGGGAGATCATGCCTGACAAATTTATTAGAATTGTTTGAGGTGATAATGAGCCGGCTAGATGAAGGGGAACCTTCATTGAGTTTGCAAAAAGTGTTTGATAAGGTACAACACAAAAGGCTACTTAATGGTGTTGGGGATAGTATATTAGCATGGATGGAGGATTGGCTGACTGACAGAAGACAGAGAGTTGGGATAAGAGGAGCATTTTCAGGATGGTAATCTGTAACTAATGGAGTGCCACAGAGACCAATGCTGGTGCCACAATTATTCACAATATATATTCATGATTTGGACAAGAGGAGTGAATGTACTATTGCCAAGTTTGCACATGACACAAAAATAAATAGAAAGGCAAGTGGTGCGGACGACACACAGAGTCATCAGAGGAATATAGACAGGTTAGGTGAACATAGAATATACAGTGCAGAAGGAGGCCATTCGGCCCATCGAGTCGGCACCAACCCATTTATTATATAGCTCCCACCTGAATTGGATCTACCAAAATGAATCACCTCTCGTTTGTCTGGGTTAAATTCCATCTGCCATTTCTCTGCCCAATTTTGCAGCCTATCTATGTCCTGTTGTATTCTCTGACAATCTTCACCACTATCCGCAACTCCTGCAATCTTAGTATCACCTGGGCTGTTTAGCACAGGGCTAAATCGCTGGCTTTGAAAGCAGACCAAGGCAGGCCAGCAGCACGGTTCGATTCCCGTAACAGCCTCCCCGAACAGGCGCTGGAATGTGGCGACTAGGGGCTTTTCACAGTAACTTCATTTGAAGCCTACTTGTTCATTTTTCATTTTCATTTCATTTCATCCTCACTGCCACCCTATCCCCGTAACCCAATAGACCCTCCTAAGGGCACTAAGGGCAATATATCATGGCCAATCCACCGAACCTGCACGTCTTTGGACTGTGGGAGGAAACCGGAGCACCCGGAGTTAACCCACGCAGACACGGGGAGAACGGGCAGACTCCGCACAGACAGTGACCCAGTGGGGAATCGAACCAAGGACCCTGGCGCTGTGAAGCCACAGTCCTATCCACTTGTGCTACCCTGTGCTGCCGTCAGTGAGTGGGCAAAAATGTGGCAGATTTAATATAATGTAGGACAATGTGAAGTTAGGCACTTTGGTAGGTAGAATAAAGGAGCTGAGTATTATTGAAATGGAAAAAGACTACAGAACAAAGAGGGATTTTGTGATTTATGCATAAATTACGAAAAACTGGCATGCAAGTTCAACAGGTACGTGGGAAGGTAAACAGAATGTTGGCCTTTATTTCCCAGGGAATGGAGTATAAAAATAGGGAAGTCCAGCTGAAACTATACAAGGCACTAGGCAGACTGCACCTGGAATACTGTGAACAGTTTTGGGCCCCTTATCTGAAAAATGAAAATGAAAATCGCTTATTGTCACGAGTAGGCTTCAATGAAGTTACTGTGAAAAGCCCCTAGTCATCCCATTCTGGCACCTGTTCGGGGAGGCTGGTACGGGAATTGAACCGTGCTGCTGGCCTGCCTTGGTCTGTTTTAAAAGTCAGTGATTTAGCCAAGTGTGCTGAACTAAACCAGCCCCTGCATCTAACGAAAGATATACTGACGTTGGAAGCAGTGCAGAGAAGGTTCATTAGGTTGGTCCTGGGTGTGGAGGGATTTTCTTATGAGAGGTTGAGTAGGTTGGGCCTGTGCTCAAGGTAATCTTATTGAGACATATCGGATTCTCAGGGGGTTTGACAGGGTCGATGCTGAGAGGATGTTTCCCCTTGTGGGGGAGTCTAGGACCAGAGGGCACAATCTCAGAGTGAGGGGTCGCCCATTTCAGACAGAGATGAGGAGGAATTTCTTCTCTCAGAGGGCAGTGAATCTGTGGAATTCTTTACCGCAGAGAGCTGTAGAGGCTGGGTCACCAAGTATGTTCAAGTCTGAGATAGACAGATTTTTATTCAGTCAGGGAATCGAGGGTTCTGGGGATATGGCGGGAAAGTGGAGTTGAGGATGACATCAGGTCAGCCATCATCTCATTGAATGGTGGAGCAGACTCAATGGGCCAAGTGGCCTACATCTGCTCCTACATTTTATGATCTTATGATCTAGCTTCTATTTATTCGGCCTCTTGCAATGCTGTCAAAATATCCCGGAGCATCCGTCAAGCAGTAATTTGCTGTTGTTCTAGACTTAAAAAACAGCAGCTGATTTTATCCTGAGGGTAAATCATGGGGTTCCTTCAAAATCGTGCCCCATGATCCTGCACGCCCACCTGGGAGGGCAGATAGATTTCCAATCTCAAACGAAAACAGAAAATACTGGACAACTGCAGCAGGTCAGACACCATCTGTGGGGAGAGAAGGGAGCTGACGTTTCGAGTCTGGATGACTCTTTATCAATACTGGAGAGAACTGGAAATGGGGTCAGATTTATACTGTTGTAGGGGGGCGTGGAGCAGTGGGGCTGGATAGGGGGCCAGCGATAGGTGTAGATTGACAAAGGTGTCGAGGCCAGAAAGACAAAGGGAAGGTAAATGGTGTGATTAAGGCTAAGAAGGGGGCTGATCGTGGCACAGAAAGAGATTAGAATGTGTTAATGACAGAACAAAGGTGAGCAGTCTGTCAAAGGGCAACTAGGGACAGTTGGCCCAAGTGGAGTGGGGGGAGGGGAAACAATGCTGAGGGGAAAACAATTTGATGGAAGAAGTGAAAATAAATTGATAGAAATAAAAATGGGGTGAAGGTGGAGGAAAGAGTTCACAGTCTGAAGTTGTTGAACTCCATGTTAAGTCCAGGAGGCTGTAAGGTGTCTAATCGGAAGATGAGGTGCTGTCCCTCCAGTTTGCGCTGGGCTTCACTGGAACGTTGCAGCAGGCCAAGGACGGACATGTGGACACGAGAGCAGGGCGGTGAGTTGAAATGACAAGCGACAAGGAAGGGGCGGGTCCTGCTTGCGGGCGGAGCGAAGGTGTTCTGCAAAGCGGTCACCCAGTCTGCGTTTAGTCTCTCCGATGTAGAGTAGACTGCATTGGGAGCGCACTGTCGGGGGGGTGGGGGAGGAGGGGGGGTGATTTTCAGTCTTATCGGAAAGGCAGGAGCTCCAACAGGGCAGCACTCTCTCAGCACTGGACTGGAATGTCAGCGTAGATTTAGTGCTTCAGTCTCTTGTGTGTAATGGAGTCCCTTTTGCTCCCTAATATCCCCACCTGTAAAGTTGTGCCCATATTTGTGACAACACCAAAACAACTCTCATCAATGGGTGGGATTTTCCTGCCCTGATGTGGGAAGTTTGCTGACGATGGAGGTGACTTACCATTGTCTGCCACTGGGATCTGACAGTCGCGCCGAGGTCAACGGCCATTTGCATTGCTGGTGGCCATGTTGCTGGGGTGGCCATTGGGGTCAGAGGGTGAGTCACCTTCCCCGGGACTGGAAAATCCCACCAGCGGGAAGGACCGGAAAACCTTGCCCTACGTGACTGTGAATTCCCTCCTCATCACTCTGCAGCCTTTCACGTGGTTTGACCACACCATCCTCCTCCGACACCTCCCAGCTAGATGGACTGACTCTGCTCTGGTTCCATTCTCACCCAATCGCAGCCAGAGAATGACTTCCAATAATTTCTTCTGCACCATTAGTGACCTCTGGTGTCGCCCAAGGATCTATTCTTTGCCCCACCCCCCTCCGCTCTCCTATTTCTCATCTACATGAGATAGAGATAGATAGAGAAATACAGCACAGAACAGGCCCTTCGGCCCACGATGGTGCGCCTTGGGGCCATCATCTGAAAACAGAAGGTACATCGATGACACTCAGCTCTGCCCCAGCGCCCCTTGACCCCTCCATTCCATGGAAATTGTCAATCTGCCGATCCAACATCCATGACTGGATGAACAGAAATTTCCACCAATTTTTTGGAAGGCTGGAATTTTTATCTTCGGTCCGTGCCTCGCCGTGGGTTTTATCCCTCTGCCTGCCAACCATGTGAGGTTCACGGCCCCTAGGATAAACATTCAACCTCATATCGGCACCATCACTCAGGCCACCTACTGCCACCTCCCCAGCATTGCCCACCACAGCCCCTCAACACTCATGAGTGCTCTTCCTCACCCTCATCTCCCATCAGCTGGTCACCCAAATCTCTGCTGCCCGGCCTTAACTCGCATCAAATCCTCATTTGACGATCACCCCTGCCTGCGGATATACGTCGGCCCTAAGTTCACCCCCTCGACATTAATAGTCTTGTTTACGTCTCCCTTCATGGGCTCGCCCCCTCCCTACCTCTGTAATCTCCTCCAACCCTGTGAGGTATCTGCACCCGCTCAGCCTGCGCCTCCCTGATTTTGAAATCGCTCCATCGTGGGCGGCCCCACCGTTCTCTGCCTGGGACTGAAGCTCGGGAATCCCCCACCTCGAACTCCAACACCTTTGCCTCGCAACCCCCCCCCCCCCTCCTCTCCCCCCCCCCCCCCCCCCCCCCCCTCCTACCCACTGAAACAAGCTTTTGGACTGGGATAGAGCAGGTCACCGGGAATGTTTAGATTCACTTTGACAGCCACTGCTACAGTCAAGGGTTGGACAGTGCAGGCTTTCTTACAGAGCAGAGAACAGATGGAGACAGCATGGAGCCCAGGCTCGGATAGAAATGTGAGAATTGGTAAATGTTTTTTCAGACTGAGCCGAGGATAGTGTGGGCCGCCTCTGCTCCACCAGCCTCCTCCTCACTGCAATTTGTCACTTCTATTATATTTATTGCCGGGATGTGGGTGTCACTGGCTGGGCCCAGCATTTATTGCCCATCCCTAATTGCCCCTTGAGAAGGTGGTGGTGAGCTGCCTTCTTGAACCGCCGCAGTCCTTGTGGTGTAGGTACACCCACTGTGCTGTTAGGGAGGGAGTTCCAGGATGTTGCCCCAGCGACAGTGAAGGAACGGCGCTATATTTCCAAGTCAGGGTGGTGAATGACTTGCAGGGGGACTTCCAGGTGGTGGGGTTCCCAGGTATCTGCTGCTCTTGTCCTTCGAGATGGTCGTGTCGAGGTGGTGGGAGGGGGGTGTGTCCAGGACCATGGGTCACAGTCTGAGGATACGGGCTAGGCTATTTGGGTGATGTGGACATTAAGAATTCTCCCTCTCTGTACCTGGTCGACACAAACGTGGACCAGGCGGAACGGTTCCCGGGGCTCTCCGGGGCCATCAGAGGCCGCTGGGTGGTCAGGGACAGGGCACTGCCAAGGTGCCCAGGTGGCACTGCAAAGCCAGCAGGAGCACTGCCAGGGTGCCAGTGCCAGGGTGCCCAAGTGGCACTGCCAAGGGTCAGGGTCTGAGGGGTGCAATGCCCATGAAAAGAAGGTGGGGGGGGGGCATTAAATGCGTGTGTGTGGGGGACCGTCTCTTATTGGAGGTGGTCACTGCCTGGCACTTATGTGGCATGAACATTACTTGTAGGGTATGAAGGGGCTTTCTGAAGGTTGGGGGGGGGGGGGAAGAGAGGTGAAGGGTAGTGGTCCTGAAAGGCGGGGGGCAAAAGGGGGTGTGGAAAGTCCTGAAAGGGGGGTGTTGTTGGAGCTGCACTCGTCCAGGCAACTGGGGAGTAATAATAATCATAATAATAATAATCTTTATTAGTGTCACAGGTAGGCTTACATTACACACTGCAATGAAGTTACCGTGAAAAATCCATCACACTCCAGACTTGTGCCTTGTAGATGGTGGACAGGCTTTGGGGGGGGGGGGGGGGGGGGGGGGGGGGGTCAGGAGGCGAGTTACTTGCCCCAGGATCCCTAGCTTCAGTCCTGCTCTTGTAGCCAGGTATTTATACGGCTAGTCCAGTTCAGTTTCTGGTCAATGGTAACCTCCAGGATGGGTGTTGATGGTAGGGGATTCAGCAATGTTAATGCCATTGCTTTGTGGCAATACGTGATTATTATTATTGAATATCGGGGGCGGAGGGCGATGGTTGAATTTTCTCTGATTGGAGATGGTACTTGAGTGGCCCAAGCCTGGATATTGTCCAGGTCTTGCTGCATTTGGACATGGGACTGATTCTCCATTCAAAATACAGGTGACCCTCTTCATGTCCCACGTTATATCGCCAGGGTCACAGCGCTAATACGAGTTGTGAGACGAGCTGGTTGACGGAACCATCGGGAGTGTCCATGGGTGACAGTGGGAAGAATAAACTTGCATTTGTGCAGCACCTTAACCTCTGCACTTCCCAAAGCCCTTGGCAGCCAACAAAATAACGTTGCAGTGTAGTCACGGTTGAGATGGAGGGAACGGACACACAGCAAGATCCCACGAACACCCATGAGTTTATGGCTGGATAATCTTCCCCGGATGACGTTGATTGATGGAGAAGGATTCTTCCGCAAGGGGCTGGTTTAGCTCACTGGGCTAAATCGCTGGCTTTTAAAGCAGACCAAGGCAGGCCAGCAGCACGGTTCGATTCCCCTCCCCGAACAGGCGCCGGAATGTTCACAGCTCCAGGGTCCCAGGTTCGATTCCGGCTGGGGTCACTGTCTGTGCAGAGTCGGCACATCCTCCCCGTGTGTGCGTGGGTTTCCTCCGGGTGCTCCGGTTTCCTCCCACAGCCCAAAGATGTGCAGGTTAGGTGGATTGGCCATGATAAATTGCCCTTAGTGTCCAAAATTGCCCTTAGTGTTGGGTGGGGTTACTGGGTTATGGGGATAGGGTGGAGGTGTTGACCTTGGGTAGGGTGCTCTTTCCAAGAGCCGGTGCAGACTCGATGGGCCGAATGGCCTCCTTCTGCACTGTAAATTCTATGACATGATCTATGACATGACTAGGGGCTTTTCACAGTCACTTCATTTGAAGCCTACTTGTGACAATAAACGATTTTCATTTCATTTCATTCATTTTCATTTCATTTCATTTCATTTTCATGTCTGTGATCTGCCACCTCCCCCTGCACTCACACAAACATTGCCTGAATCAGGAACAAATGCTAAAAAGCCCACATGGTGCCATTGTTTTTGGTCACCTGCCTCTTGATCCTGACAATGTCCAGCCCCTGTCGGTCACTTCAGCCATTTACACCCCTGTGCGCGAGAGATAGCCGCTCTTGATAATGTCTATCCACTGATTCCTTACTGTCACGTGCTATGCGTCCAGCACACGAGAGAAAAAGAGCTGTTTCCTGTTGAAGCCATGCTCTCGCCGTTGCGGAAGAATCCTTCTCCCGCAATCAACGTCATCCGGGGAAGGTTATCCAGCCATAAACTCATGGGTGTTCGTGGGATCTTGCTGTGTAAACACTGGCTGGCCCGTTCCCTCCATCACAACCGTGACTACACTGCAACGTTATTTTGTTGGCTGCCAAGGGCTTTGGGAAGTGAAGAGGTTAAGGTGCTGCACAAATACAAGTTTATTCTTCCCACTGTATCATTCTTGGTCACCCATGGACACTCCCGATGGTTCCGTCAACCAGCTCGTCTCACAACTTGTATTAGCGCTGTGACCCTGGCGATATAACGTGGGACCAACCATCCCATTGGAGCGCAAGATCTTCACGTGCCTCTGTTATTGCATTACGCGGGACATCCACCCATATTCTACCAACTTTCCAACGCTTTGAGGGTTTCTGTGTCTCTGCTACCCATTCAGATACTGATCCACACCACCCTCTGGGTGAAACAAACACCCCTCGAAACCCTTCGAAACTCCATACCCTCTTTGTTCCCCCCCCCCCCCCCCCCCCCCCCCACCCCTGGTTATGCACACCCCAGCCAAGGGGAATAGGGTCTCCCTATGCACTTGATATTGGCAGAGATTGTTTCTGGCAGTTGTACAAGGATATGTGAGCATAATTAAAAGGTGCTGGGAGCATTTGGCACTTAAGAGGTTTAATAGACATACGAGACATCGCCTGTTAATACCTGGGTTAATAAAAGAGAATGTCATTCCCTGCCTTCTCGCACCCATCTTATTACACCGAGTGCTTTGACGTTTTGGATTTATTGAGTGTAGCCTGGAAGAATTATGGTTTTGCATTTGTTTAGCTTTCACCTCTCTTTCCTACAATCACTGACTCACACGATTGTTACAGTGCAGAAGGTGGCAATCGTGTCTGCACCATCTCTGCAAACGAGCAGCATGGCTCAGTGCCTATTGCTCTGCCTTTTCCCCGTACCCCTGCTCATTGTCTCAATTCAATTGATCATCTGATGCCCTTTTAAATGCCTCAATTGAACCTGCCTGATAGAATGGCGGAGCAGACTCGATGGGCCGAATGGCCTAATTCTGCAGCTATGGAATGCCAGAGCAGACGCGATGGGCCGAATGGCCTAATTCTGCAGCTATGGAATGCCAGAGCAGACTCGATGGGCCGAATGGCCTAATTCTGCTGCTATAGAATGCCAGAGCAGACTCGATGGGCCAAATGGCCTAATTCTGCTGCTATAGAATGCCAGAGCAGGCGCGATGGGCCGAATGGCCTAATTCTGCTCCTATATCTTATGGATTTATGAACACCTCCAGACAGTGACGTTCCAGACCCCAACCACTCGATGTGTGAGAGTGGTTTTTCTCACATCACATTTGCTTCTTTTGCAAATCGCTTTAAACATAGAACATAGAACAGTACAGCACAGAACAGGCCCTTCGGCCCTCAATGTTGTGCCGAGCCATGATCACCCTACTCAAACCCACGTATCCACCCTATACCCGTAACCCAACAACCCCCCCTTAACCTTACTTTTATTAGGACACTACGGGCAATTTAGCATGGCCAATCCACCTAACCCGCACATCTTTGGACTGTGGGAGGAAACCGGAGCACCCGGAGGAAACCCACGCACACACGGGGAGAACGTGCAGACTCCACACAGACAGTGACCCAGCCGGGAATCGAACCTGGGACCCTGGAGCTGTGAAGCATTTATGCTAACCACCATGCTACCCTGCTGCCCAAACCTGTTCCCTCTCGTTCTTGATCCTTTTCCGAGCGGGAACAGTTTCTCCCTCTCCACTTTGCCCAGCCCCCTCAAGATTTTGAATGTCTCGATCAACTCCCCTCTTCGTCTTCATCCAAGGAGAACCCTCCCACCTTCTCCAATCGATCCTCATAACTGAAGTTTCTTATCCCTGGAACCGTTCTTGTAAATCTCTTCTGCGCTCTCTCCAATGCGTTCACATCCTTCCTATAGCGTGGAGCCCAGAACTGAGGTCTAACTAGTGTCTTGTAATGACACCCCACAGCAGGATGCTGTTACCTCCAAACGGCATTATTCCAATCCTCCACTAGCCTCTCATCTTTCTCCCTCCACAGTCACCCAAAGCTCTGCTGCCTGATTTGCAGCAATCCCGTTAACTCATTGCCCCGTCACTGGCTGACCTACATTGGCTTTCAGTTCCTCAACCTTAAATTCTTCATGGCTTTTCCATCATCCCGTTTCTGATGGTCGCCCTTTTCCCCACCTGAGCATCGGGCAATCCCATTTTCTTCAGATCCAGGAATCACTCGCTCATCACCCTCAACTCGCTGACCAGCATTGACTCATTGGGCGGTATTCTCCCCTACCCGGCGGGGTGGAGGGTCCCGGCGTAGCGGAGTGGCGCCAACTTCTCCGGCGTCAGGCCTCCCCAAAGGTGCGGAATTCTCCGCACCTATAGGGGCTAGGCCCGCGCCGGAGCGGCTCCCGCTCCGCTGACTGGTGCCAACGGCCTTTGGCGCCATGCCGGCTGGCCAAAAGGCCTTCACCGGTCGGCGTGAGTCCACGCATGTGCCGGAGCGACAGCGGCCGCTGACGTCACCACCGGCGCATGCGCGGTGGAGGGGGTCTCTTCCGCCTACGCCATGGTGGAGGCCGTGGCAGCGGTGGAAGAAAAATAGAGCCCCCACGGCACAGGCCCGCCCGCCGATCGGTGGGCCCCGATCGCGGGCCAGGCCACCTTGGGGGCACCCCCCAGGGTCCAATCGCTCCGCGTCCCCCGCCAGGACCCCGAGGCCCGCTCGCGCCGCCTGCTCCCGCCGGCACAGTGATTGTTTAAACTACATCGGCAGGAGAGGCCTGTCAGCGGCGAGACTTTGGCCCATCGCGGGCCGGAGAATCGCCGCGTGGGGCCCGCCGACCGCGCGGCGCGATTCCCGCCCCCGCCGATTCCCGGGTGGCGGAGAATTCCAGCCACGACGGGGGCGGGATTTACGCCGGCCCCGGGCGATTCGCCGACCCTGCGGGGGGTTGAAGAATTCCGCCCATTATCCTCAATTTACAGTGCAGAAGGAGGTCATTCTGCCCATTGAGTCTGCAACAGCCCTTGGAAAGAGGACCCAACACGCACACAGGGGGAGAACGTGCAGACTCCGCACAGACAGTCACCCAAGGCCGGAATTGAACGCGGGTCCCTGGAGCTGTGAGGCAGCAGTGCTAAGCACTGTGCTACCGTGACGCCCCTTCAGCTTTGAATCCTCACCATCCTCTGTAATCATCTTTAATCTCATAATTAGCTCCTGCCCTCCCAAATTCTCCCATCACTGACTCTGGTCTTTGTACGTTCCGCCTTCACTCCAGCATTGGAGGCAGTGTTTCCAAACAGCTAGGCCGGTGCTCAATAATTCCTTTCCTAAACTGCATGCCAACCTCCATCCTTTGGATTTAGATTTATTGTCACACGGACTGAGGTACAGTGAAAAGTATTGTTTGGAGTCCAGTCCTGCCAGATCATTCCATGCATGAAAAAACGTAAATACATAGACACGGGCATCGGGTGAGCATACGGAGTGTAGTATACTCAGTGGAGAAGGTGCGTGAAGCAGCCTCTTTGGCCAAGCCTTTAGTCATTCTTCCAACTGACTCCTTCTCAGACACCATTCTGGCACATTTTCCCACGCTAAAAGGCGCTGTGCAAATGTGAGCTGTTGTTGCCGCCTTTCCGATCACGCGTTGTAAACCGATTGGCGGCTCAGGTAATATAGCCCATCGAGGAACTCCATCGTAACGGGTAAACAACTATCCCCTCCAAATACTCAATTTGCCACATTCATGCCATTATAAAGGTAACCGGGGCGGGGTGGGTGGGGGGGGGGGGGGGGGGGTAATTTTCCACGTGCTCCCCCTCCGTGTTTCCTGGCGGCAGGAAGCTGCTTGGGCGGGATTCTCCCCTACCCGGTGGGGAGGGAGGTCCCGGCGCCGAGGAGTGGCCGGAACCTTCAGGGGCTAGACCCGCCCCGGAGTGGTTTGCGCCGTGACGGCCGGCGGGCAAGGGGCTTGGCGACAGGCCAACCGACGCCGAAGGGTCTCCGCCGGCCGTCGCGAGTTGGCGTATGCGCAGGAGCGCCAGCGTGTGCTGGCGTCATGGTGGCGCATGCGCAGAGGGCTTTGTCTCCGCATCGGCCATGGTGGAGGACCACAGCAGCCGATGTGGAGGAATAGAGTGCCCCCACGGCACAGGCCCCCCCTGGGGATTGGTGGGCCACGATCGCGGGCCAGGCCACCGTGGGGGCACCTCCTGGGGCGGGATTCACCACCCCCCCCCCCCCCCCCCCCCCCCCCCGGCGATTCTCCGACCCGGCAGGGGGTCAGAGAATCCCACCCCTTGTCGTTGCCCGGCGACGGTGTTGTAACTGGGATTTCCCTCCGAATCCACCCCAGACTGCCTGGAAACCTGTGGCGAGAGTTTGTCGTCGCCGGGACCGGAAGATTCCGCTGGCGACAATGGCTCGAAATCACCCCACCCCCACCCCACCCCACATTGTTGCTCCCAAGGGAAACATTCCCAGGTCAGTTCATCTGCTCTAGTAAAGTATTTGTAAACTGGCAGTGATGGGTGGAGTGCCGCAAGAGTCAGCGCTGGGTGCTGGGAGTCTCGGCTATTTACAATCTATATTGATGACTTAGATGAAGAGACAGAGGATAATATATCTACGTTTGCTGATCATACCGAGCTAGGTGGGAAGGTAAGCTGTGGGGAGGACACAGAGAGACGGCAAGGAGATACAGACAGGTTAGGTGGCTGGGCAACTGGATAGTAGATGGAGTCAAAGGTAGGAAAGTGTTGAGTTATTCACCTGGTCATGAGAATAGAAATGTAGAATATTTTGTAAAAGGCGGGTAACTTGTAAATGATGTTCAAAAAGACATGGGACAGGAAAAATTAAGTCTTGCTATAATTCACAGATTCAAAGAATAGATTGGTTAAAGCACAGAAGATGGCCTTTCAGTCCATTGAGTTTTGTGATCCTACGATGGAGCAATGGGGCACGTTAGCACAGCAATTAGCACAGTTGCTTCACAGCTCCAGGGTCCCAGGTTCGATTCCCGGCTTGGGTCAGTGTCTGTGTGTAGTTTGCACTTTCTCCCGTGTCTACATGGGTTTCCTCCGGGTGCTCCGGTTTCCCCCCACAGTCCAAAGATGGGCAGGTTAGGTGGATTGGCCATGCTAAATTGTCCCTTAGTGTCCAAAAAGGTTGGCAGGGGTTACTGGTTTATGGGGATAGGGTGGAGGTGTGGGCTTGGGTAGGGTGCTCTTTCCTGGGGCCGGTGCAGACTTGATGGGCCAAATGGCCTCCTTCTGCACTGTAAATGCAATGATTCAAATTCTATTACTTACCTTGAGCCACTCCCCAGATTTCTGCCTGTGACCCTGCACATTCTTCCCTTGCAGATAATAATCCCTTTATGAGTTCCTTGATTGAATCTGTCTCCACCACACTCACAGACAGTGCGTTCCGGACCTGAACTACTTGCCTTGTTAAAAGGTTTCTCCTCATGCCGCCATTGCTTCTTTAGCCAATTACCTTAAGTCTGTGCGCTCCCGTCCTCGATACTTCCCCCAATGGGAACAGATTCTCCCTATCTACTCTGTCCAGGCTCATGATTTTAAACATCTCTATTAAATCTCCCCTCAGCCTTCTCTTCTCCAAGGAAATCGTCATCACCTGGGGTTAAGCAGGTCATGGGACACGACTGAAACCTTAAGCAAGACATGGGACACTTATGAGACTGGGGGATTGATATTCCCAAAGGACTATGGGGAATACACACTCCGGGGCGCCCCCTTCTATATCCTGTACAAAATCAGAGAACTATGAATTGTGAGCTGGCTCCTGTAGTCGAGTAACTGCTCTGTACTCTTGTTCTGCTGCATTAAACCTTTTTCCTTTTGACTCAACATGCCCAGCTCGGTGGGGACTCCTATCCGGACCTTATAATAAAAACAATCCCAACTTCTCCAACTAAATAATAATAATAACACTGCAATGAAGTTACTGTGAAAAGCCGCTAGTCGCCACATTCCGGCTCCTGTTCGGTACACAGAGGGAGAATTCAGAATGTCCAATTCACCTAACAGCATGTCTTACGGGACTTGTGGGAAGAAACCAGAGCACCCTGAGGAAACCCAGGCAGACAGGGGGAGAACATGGGCAGCACAGTAGCACGGTAGTTAGCACAGTTGCTTCACAGCTCCAGGATCCCAGGTTCGATTCCCGGCTGGGTCACTGTCTGTGTGGAGTCTGCACGTTCTCCCCGTGTCTGCGTGGGTTTCCTCCGGGTGCTCTGGTTTCCTCCCACAGTCCAAAGATGTGCAGGTTAGGTGGATTGGCCATGCTAAATTGCCCTTAGTATTCAAAACTGCCTTTAATGTTGGACCGGGTTACTGGGTTATGGGAATAGGGTGGAGGTGTGGTTTTGGGTAGGGTGCTCTTTCAAAGAGCTGGTGCAGTCTTGATAGGCCGAATGGCCTCCTTCTGCACTGTAAATTCTATGAAATGTGCAGACTCCGCAGACAGTGACCCAAGCTGGGAATCGAACCTGGGACTCTGGCGCTGTGAAGCAACAGTGCTAACCAGTATGCTACTGCGCCGCCCATCTATGTAACCTATCTATGTAACTAAGGTTTTGCATCCCTGGAATCATTCTTGTCAATCTTTCCTGCGCCACTCGCTCCAATGCCTTCCTGGAGTCTGATGTCCAGAATTGGATGCAATACTTCAATTGAGACAGAACTAGTGCCTTATACATGCCTAACATATCCTCCTTGTATTCTGTGCCCCATTAATAAATACCAGAATACTACCGGTTTTATTAACTGCTCTCGCCACCCGTCCTGCAAATACAACCGGGCCCCTCTGATCCTGCTCCCTCTTGAGAATTGTGCGCTTTTATTTCCTAATACCCCTCCGTGTTCTTCCTACCAAAGTTAATCGCTCACACTTCTGCGTATTCAATTTCATTTGCCACTTGTCCGTCCATTTTATCAACCTGTCTATGTCCTTTTGAAGTTCTATCCCTTCTTCCTCACAGTTCACAATACTTGTGGTGGTATGATTTGCATAGCTGCCTGCCATTGGTGCAGAACACTGGCTTACCATTGGCCCTGGTCGGTCATGTGCCTCTCGACCGGTTGGTTGAGACCAGTCATGTGACGGCTCTCCGATTGGTCGAGAGGCTGAGTTAACCCCGCCTCCAGAGCGAGGTATAAATACCCAGAACGCCCGGCGGTCGTCCATTTACTGTAGTCGACCGCAGGGCTAACTTCTAGCTCATTAAAGCCTAACTTTTGTACAGCAACTCGTCTCGCGTTCGATTGATGGTTCATCAATACTTCCACCTGCAAATTTCGAAATTGTATACTGCACACCAAGGTCGAGGTCGTGAACATACATCAAGAGCAGGAGTCCTAACAATGACCTCTGAGGAACTCCAGTCTCCATTTTTCTCTGCTTCCTGTCACTCTGTCAATCCTGTATCCGCGTTACTGCTGTCTCTTCTGTCCCATGATCTCTACCTTTGCTCGCAGGTCTGTTGGCCGTTTAACAAACGCTCTTTCGAAGTCTATGTAGACCACATCAACAGCATTACCCTCATCAACCCTCTCTGCTGCCTCATCGAAAAACTCCAGCAAGGTCTGTAAGCATGATTTCCTCTGAACAAATCCATGCTGGCTTTCTGTAATGAACCCACATTTACCCAAGTGATTACCAATATTGTCCTGAATCCTTGGGTAAGATTGTCCTGCCTTCCCCCCACCCCCCCCCCCACCCCCAAGGGGGATATTCCGGTTCTGGTGAAGGTGACCCCTTCCTGCAGCGGGTTCTCCAGCGACGGGATGGGCGAGCCACACAAAATGCCAGACACATTGCTGGGATGGGAGATCCCGGCAGCGGCCAATAGCAAGTTGCCTGCACCGCCAGAGAGCACACCGCGCGAGGGGAGGGGGAGCAGAAAATCCCACCCATTGTTTGTAGAAATCTTTCCATCACTGATGTTGAACTGACTGACAGGCCTGCAGTTATCTTTACAACCTTTTTGAACAGGGGGCGGGGGGGGGGGGGGGGGGGGGGGGGGGGGGGGGGGGTTACATTTGTAATCCTCTAGCTCTCTGGCACCTCCTCAGAGTCTAAGGAAGACTGGGAGATGCCTCTGCAATTTCCACTCTCACTTCCTGCAGTATCTTCGGGCGCATCCCATCCAGTCCTGGCACCTCATTAATTTATAAGAGCAGATAACCCACCCTTACCTCCTCCGTTTCAATGTTAACCCCACCTAGTGCCTGAATTTCCTCCTCATGACTCTGGCCCGTTCAGCATCTTCTTCCTTGGTAAGTACAGATGCAAAAGTATTAACTTAAAACTGTGTCTTTTTTTCTATTCGTACATGGGATGTGGGCATCACTGGCTGGCTTGCATTTATTGCCCATCCTTACTGGATCACCATTTTCACTGCACACTTGCCAACAATACATCCGAATTACTGATTATGAACCTTCACTATCTCACATGATCTATTTTATTCACCTTTCCAGAGGAGAATAGTTCTCGTTGCTTCTGTTCTTTGGATCTCTGTTCCCCAGGGAGCGGTGGGTCAATCGATAATTTTTTTTTCAGGCTGGTGTACAGAAGATTCTCGATTAACCAGGGAGCCAAAGTTTATCGGGAAAGGCGGATGCGGAGTTGTGACCACAATCATCTCAGCCACAGTCTTATTGAGTGGCAGGACAGGCTCGAGGGGCTGAATGGCCTTCTCCTAACCCGTATGCTCATATGTTCATAAGAAGCTGCAACGTTCTTCACCAAGTTAATGGCACCTGACGGTGAAATCTTGTGGTTTCGGTTTCTCAAAACTATTCAACTCAGGCAGGCATCGATAGTTTGGAAAAAAAAACGTCCGGTGCTTTCAGCAGTAGCCGTTTGCGCACACACCAGATAATTTAGCAGCTCGCAATGCAGAGGCACAAAGGTCGCTTATAGTGACACGAGACTGTGCAATGCTGCAAGGCAGTTTCTTCAAAGACCCTGAAGGATGTCACACTGGGAGCTTTGCGGTTCTGCACACACCCATTCTTCAGAGCCGAACCTTGCCTCATTAAAATGCTCACTTTGATGCAAAGTTGGAACCTTGCGCTTTGCTCCGTTTGATAAGCAATAAGACTGGACTGGGACCAACATGTCTGTCCCAGGAAAATGTCATCAAACCCAACCTCTCAGACGGTGGCAGCCCCCATCGCTCCCGGCGATGGTCTGCCATCAAACCCAACCTCTCAGACGGTGGCAGCCCCCATCGCTCCCGGCGATGGTCTGCCATCAAACCCAACCTCTCAGACGGTGGCAGCCTCCCATCGCTCCCTGCGATGGTCTGCAGCAGGGCGTGTTCAGCCCGGGTGCGGAGTTCGTGCTCTGCAGCAAGCCTGTAGTGTCCTCTCCAGGCCACAGGCCTGAGAAAACCTTGTGGGCTTGCTGGGATGGCCAAATCTCAGGGTCTCCCTCGCCGCCTCCCTGGTCGCGTCCACAGAATGTAAAGTGCCATGACTGGCAGTGGCTTGGGCGACATACGAAAATGCAGATCTGGAATAGGAGGAGGCCACTCGGCCCCTCGATCCTGCTCCGCCATTCAGTAAGATGGTGGCTGATCTGATTGTAACCTCAACCCCACATTCCTGCCTTACCCCTTTCACCCCTCCCCCTTCTTGTTAATCAAAAATCCACCCAGTTCTGCCTTAAAGTTATTCAAAGGGGGCGAGGGCTCAATTCAACTCAATGGGAACAAAGTCCATTGAGCTGCGTGTTTCCCGGCGCTCGCTGGGCATCAGTGGGGAATGCGCGGCCGAGGCTGGACATAGCGCTGTTTGTACACTGGGGAGAGCTGCTCACTGGAACTCCCCAGTTTGGCGAGAGATCGAGCCCCATTTTTAAGTCTGCAGAGGGATTTGGATAGGTCAAGTGAATGGGCTAGGGTCTGGCAGATGGAATACAATGTTGACAAATGTGAGGTTATCCATTTTGGTAGGAATAACAGCAAACGGGATTATTATTTAAACGATAAAATATTAAAGCATGCCGCTGTTCAGAGAGACCTGGGTGTGCTAGTGCATGAGTCACAGAAAGTTGGTTTACAAGTGCAACAGGTGATTAAGAAGGCAAATGGAATTATGTCCTTCATTGCTAGAGGGATGGAGTTTAAGAATAGGGAGGTTATGCTACAATTGTATAAGGTGTTAGTGCGGCCACACCTGGAGTATTGTGTTCAGTTTTGGTCTCTTTACTTGAGAATGGACGTACTGGCGCTGGAGGGTGTGCAGAGGAGATTCACTAGGTTAATCCCAGAGCTGAAGGGGTTGGTTTACGAGGAGAGGTTGAGTAGACTGGGACTGTACTCGTTGGAATTTAGAAGGATGAGGGGGGATCTTATAGAAACATATAAAATTATGAAGGGAATAGATAGGATAGATGCGGGCAGGTTGTTTCCACTGGCGGGTGAAAGCAGAACTAGGAGGCATAGCCTCAAAATAAGGGGAAGTAGATTTAGGACTGAGTTTAGGAGGAACTTCTTCACCCAAAGGGCTGTGAATCTATGGAATTCCTTGCCCAGTGAAGCAGTTGAGGCTCCTTCATTAAATGTTTTTAAGGTAAAGATAGATAATTCTTTTGAAGAATAAAGGGATTAAGGGTTATGGTGTTCGGGCCGGAAAGCGGAGCTGAGTACACAAAAGATCAGCCATGATCTCATTGAATGGCGGGGCAGGCTCGAGGGGCCAGATGGCCTACTCCTGCTCCTAGTTCTTATGTTCTTATTTTTAAATGGCGTCCCGATCTCCGAGGCACAGGAAGCGATTCCTGAACCTGCCGAACGCACTATGGGAGGGTCCCCAGTTCTCCACTCCCCCCCCCCCCTCCCCTCCCCCTCCCCCTTCCACACCCCCCAACACCCAAACAGGGCAGCCTGGCCCGATTTCATGCTTCAGAAAATGCCACCATGCCACCTTGGCAGTGCCAACCTGGCACCCAGGTGACCTCCAATCCCCTGGGAGACCCCCACAGGTGCCGTTCTGTCTGCTCTCCGCTTATGGGGACCAGTGCTGAACGGCGCTCGCCCGAGGTCTCGGAGACAAAGAGGATGAATCCCAAAGCCTCGGCTGCCTCGGGAATCTGCACATTAGAGTCAGACTAACTCCCGGCTTTTATCATCCACGCTGCGCCGCGGCGAGCTGCTTTTTGGGCGCAGCGTTGCCATTGGATCGCGCCTCTGTTTCCACTGCCTTTGGAGGAAGAGAGTCAGGATCCTCAGGAAAAAGAAACGCCTCCTTCTCTCTGTGGCCAGCATATGCAACAAGGGATCAATGTTAAAATCCCATGGCCACACCTTCACCTAGCCCACTTGCTGCAATGTCAAAGGTACAGCCTTTCAGCTAATTAATAATATCTATCGTCACAAGGAGGCTTACATTAACACTGCAATGAAGTTACTGTGAAAAGCCCCAAGTCGCCACATTCCGGCACCTGTTCGGATACACAGAGGGAGCATTCAGATGCTAAACCAAGGCACAGTCTGTCTCCGAGATGGCTGGAAACGTTTCCATGGCATTGTTTTGAAGATGACCAGGGAAGCTCTCCCCACAGTCCTGGTCCAATGTGTATCCTTCACCCAGCATCACGAGGGGAAATTATGGGCTGTATCTTTTTGGCTGTGCCCGCCGTATGATCGCCACAGACAGGATGGGGGCCACCTAAAGGTCCGTTGACCTCGGGCGGGAATGTCCAGTCACCGGGTGTGGGACAGCTGGAAAATCCTTCCCTAATCTGGTCACGTTCCTCCTGTGGGAGATTTCTGTGCTCAAATTCACACAATCACAGATTTGTTATGGCTCAGAAGGAGGCCATTTGGCCCATCGAGTCTGCACCGAGCGGCTCTCCAAATGAGCATCGTGACTAAGTGCCCATTCCCATCTTTTCCCTGTACCCCGGCCACATTGTTTCCAATCAAATAATCCTCTTGAATGCCTCTATTGAAGCTGCCTCCACCACACTTCCAGGCCGTGCATTCCAGACCCCAACTACTCACTGTGCAAAAAGGTTTTTTCTCACATCACTTCTTTTTCAAATCACTTTAAATCTGTTCCTTCTCGTTCTTGTCCCTTTTAGGGGGAGGAAACAGTTTCTCCGTGTCTTCTCTGTCCAGCCCCCTCATGAATTCTCTCAGTCTCCTCCTCTCCAAGGGGAACAGTCCCAACCTCTCCAATCCATCCTCATAACTGAAGTTTCATAGTGGCTAGCACTGTGGCTTCCCCGCAAGGTCACTGTCTGTGCGGAGTTTGCACGTTCTCCCCGTGTGTGCGTGGGTTTCCTCCGGGTGCTCCGGTTTCCTCCCACAGTCTAGGGGACAGGTTTAGCACACTGGGCTAAATCGGTGGCTTTGAAAGCAGACCAAGGCAGGCCAGCAGCACGGTTCAATTCTCGCACCAGCCTCCCTGAACAGGCGCAGGAACGTGGTGACTAGGGGCTTTTCACAGTAACTTCAGTAACTTAATTTGAAGCCTACTTATGACAATAAGCGATTTTCATTTTTCAAAGACGTGCAGATTAGGTGGATTGGCCATGCTAAATTGCCCTTAGTGACCAAAAAGGTTAGGAGGGGTTATTGGGTTACGGGGATAGGGTGGAAGTGAGGCTTAAGTGGGTCGGTGCAGACTTGATGGGCCGAATGGCCTCCTTCTGCACTGTATGTTCTATGTTCTTATCCCTGGAACCACTCTTGTAAACCTCTTCTGCACTCTCTCCAATCTGTTCATTGGTCTTGTACTATGGCGGCCAGAACTGTACACATTACTCCAGCTGAGGTCTAACTAGTGTCCTGTATAAATTCAGTATAACCGCCTTGCTCTTCTACTCTGTGCCCCTATTAATAAAGCCCAGAATATTGTTTGTTTCATTAACTGTATTGTTTCCTCTGGCTGGGGTGCCTAGAACAAGGGGTCACGGTCTCGGGATATGGGATAGGCCAGTTAGGATTGTGATGAGAATGACAGGGCAAAGATTTAAGTTAAGAAGGGAAAGAATTAATGGGAACCTGGATGGGATTCTGCGAGAATCGGCAAGGTGGGCAACTCCGGCGGGAAGGAGTGGCGTGAACCACTCCGGCGTCAGGTTTCCTCCACACCTTCAGGGGCTAGGCCGGCGGCGGAGTGGCTTGCGCCGCGCCGGCCAGCGGAGAAGGGGCTGGGCGCCACGCCAACCGGCGCCGAAGGGCCTCCGCCAGTCGGCGCGAGTTGGCGCATGTGCAGGAGCCCCAGCGTGTGCTGGCATCATCCCAGCGCATGCGCAGGGGGGGGGGTCATCTCCATCTCGGCCATCGCGGAGGACCACAGCGGCCGACGCGGAAGAATAGAGTGCCCCCACGGCCTAGCCGCGCCCGCGGATCGGTGGGCCCCGATCGCGGGCCAGAACACCGTGTGGGCACCTCCTGGGACCAGATCCCCCCGTGCTCCCCCGAGGACCCTGGAGGCTGCCTGCGCAGCCAGGTCCCGCCGGTAAATACCTGGTGTAACATACGCCGGCGGGACCCGTCGAAAACGGGCGGCCACTCGGCCAATGGCGGGCCGGAGAATCGGCGGGGGGGGCGCTGCCAGTGGCCGCCGACCGGCATGGCGCGATTCCCACCCCCGCCAAATCCCAGGCGCCGGAGAATTCGGCAGCCGGCGGGGGCGGGATTCACGCCACGCCCCGGCGATTCTCCGACCCGGCGAGAGGGTCAGAGAATCCCGCCCATGAGGAGCAACATTTTTTACACAGAGGGTGGTACGTATTTGGAATGAGCTGCCGGAGGGAGTGATTGAGGCAGGGACATTGACAACATTCAAAAGGCATTTGGACAGATACATGGATGGGAAAGGTTGAGAGGGATATGGGCCAAATGCAGGAAAATGGGGTTAGCTTAGATGGACATTTTGGTTGGTATGGGCCAGTTTGGGCCGAAGGGTCTGTCTCCGTGCCGTAGATTCTATGATTTGATGCGGAGACATTTCTTCACGCGGAGGATGGTGAACCTGTGGAATTCTCTACCACAGAAAACTGTGGAGGCACAAAATACCTTTATGAAGGAAATCAATAGATTTCGAGATTCCAAAGGTGCCAATAGGTATGGGGAGAGTGCGGGAGTGCGGTGAGAGATTGCGGATCAACCATGATCATGTTAAATGGTGGAGCAGGCATGAAGGGCCAAATGGCCCACACCGATTCCAGTTTTCTATGTCTCTGGGGCTGAAGCCATCCACCCCCGTTCGCGGGTGACATTTTCAGGAGCTGCTGAAGGTTAATCTCGGCTGGAATGCCCAATTTCTCGCCCTCGCTCTCGAAACAGCTAACGCCGCGGGAGAGGTCGGGGAATCCCGCCCTCTGTTGCCAACTGACCTCCCCAACTGCGATGCGCTGCTGCATCTCAATTAGGAAGTACATCACTGTCTGTACACCAGGGCGTACTGAGAATGTGGCGGAAGGTGGTCTATCAATGCCAGTCTGTCTTTGGTTACCTATCGAGCGGGGGAAATGCACTCCGTGCCATAAGGGATTTAATGTCCACTTACAAGAGTGACCAGGGGCACTGAACCAGAGAGAGTGTCAAGTGAGAAACCGCCAAAACAAGGAGAACAGCACCCCCAACTTTACCAAAGCAAAGTTATTCCAAAAGACAAAATGGGAGGAATCTCTGAAGATGAAGGAAATTTCCGTGTGTCAAGGCGCCTTTTGAATTTTACACTTAAAAAGATATTCGACACAAAGGGAAAACTGGCATCAGTGAAAACATATGCACCGTAATACAATTCCTGTACTGATGGAGAGAAAACGCTCCAGTGATGCTATGTAAACAGACAGAGCTGCTCACGGTGAATCAAATCAGCAGCAGCTTGCAAGAACATTTGGAGATGTACATTAATGATATTCTCCACATAAATATTTCTGAGCATTATATCAGGTGTCACTGAATCAGCCCTCACAATCTGAAATGAGACGGATGAATTATTCATGGTTTGGAACAGAAAAATGTGAAAATAACGGTGAAGTGTCAAACTGCCTCTCCGGCCTCAGGACACAGTTACAAGATCTGACTTCAGTTGTCGATCCACCTTCAACTCCCTGCCCGATTCTCATGCCTCCGCTCCCCTTCAGCCAGGGCTCAGCGGGTGAGGCCCTTACCTCCAAGGCAGGGGGTTACGACTTCAAGACCCATTTCAGAGTCTGCTCCACGCATTCAAGACTGACGCTCTGTACGTACTGACGGGGTTGTTGCACTCCCAGAGATGGCCGTTTTCTGTCAGCCATCTCAGGCCGATGTTTGAAAGATCCCGTGGCATTATTCCAAAGAATAGTTCTCTCCGACCGATATCCAACACCAAGTAGCATCACAAGGCGAACAGATTAACTGGTGATAACCACATGGCCGTTTGTGAGAGTTTGCCGGGTGCAAATTGACTGTCGTGTTTCCTACATTGTATTCATGGTGGTAACGTCACCGTCACCAGACTAGTAACCCCAAGGCCCCGGCTAATGTGCTGGGGATGTGGGTTCAAATTTACTGCAGCAGCTAGAAATATAAAGCCAGTTTCAGTCATGGGTCCATGCATTGTCATGAAAACCTATCTGGCTCATTCATGTCCTTCAGGCACAGAAATCTCTCATCCTTGACAGATCAGACCTACATCTGACTTGTAAGGCTCCTTCCTGTTTATTTCCGGTTTATTCCCTCATTTCCCCCCTTTTTTTTTAATCGATCCACGGTGTTTAATGGACCTGTGTCTTTAAGGAAAGCAGCCTGCACTTTTCATTCATACAGGAAGATCCAGAATGCTCTTCCATTTTAGACTAGTAAGAAGTCTGACAACACCAGGTTAAAGTCCAATATGTTTGTTACAAACGCTAGTGTTTGAAACAAACATGTTGGACTTTAACCTGATGTTGTAAGACTTTGTCAGTCCAGTCCAACACCGGCATCTCCATTTTAGACTGACGTTAGTGATTACTCGGGTTGATTGATGCGGCCGGGGGGCTAACGAATGGGCCCAGGAGGCTCTGCTCTGCCCAGTAACAGGCGGTGACTGGATATTAACTCACTGGAACGTTTCTCGGAGCCACTAGGTTCGATTCTTGTTTCACTTTCGGTTCTCCAGGCTGGATGGAGGAACCTCACCAACTCACTCCAGGAATATCCAGTTACTTCGCACCGTCTCTCTCTGCAGAGCTGGCTGTGCAAGCAGCATCCAGAATCTGATAGGTCTCGCTGCAGAGCAGCCTGGTCTGAAGCTCTGCTGGAATGGCTGTGCATAAAACATTGCGAACTGCAAGGACGGTCATTATGGGCTGTAGGCCAGAGACTTTGGCGAATGTGTACTGAAGACCTCACTATCCAAAGCAAGGACTCTTATCTTTTGACCTGGATCCTTATATTTGCACCCCTTTTCATCCCTCTGTGTTTGTCTGTCTTGAGTGTGTGGGTAGAGGGTGTGGCAGCTAAGGAGGGGGAGGGGGGGGTCAGGTGTTAAAGGACATTTAACCAATTGTATTCACTGCACATTTTATATTTGTTCCAGTTCTAAATGAACAGTAGTTGTGTTTAAACTGACGAACCTGGCGACTGTGATTATTGGGCAGCCATGGGCCAAAGATTTGGGGAATCTTTATGAGAATTATTGGCTAATCCTCTTGCGTTGTGACTCTGTGGCACGTGGATCTGGAAATGACCGTGCAGCGGGCAGCATGGTCGGCACAGGCTTGGAGGGCCGAAGGGCCTGTTCCTGTGCTGTACCTTTCTTTGTTCGTTTGTTGTCTGCCAAGTCCACAGCAGACCATTGCGCCATAATAATAAGAATCTTTATTAGTGGGCTGGTTTAGCACAGTGGGCTAAACAGCTGGCTTATAATACAGAACGATGCTGGCAGCGTGGGTTCAATTCCCGTACCGGCCTCCCTGAACAGCCGCTGGAATGTGGCGACTAGGGGCTTTTCAAAGTTACTTCATTGAAGTCTACTTGTGACAATAAGCGATTAGTGTCACAAGTGCTAACCACTGTGTTACGGTGCTGATGGTGCGGCACAAACATTCCATACCAAGGGTCACCTTCAAATGGGGATGCACACACACAGGAAGATAAATGTTCTGGTTCAGAATGGTACACATTGGCATCTATCAGCATTGACAATGTGGCTGTTGATAGGTTCACATATCTAGACTCCACAATCACCAACAATCTGTCACTTGATGCTGAAATCAACACACACATCATAAAAGCTGCAAGCTGAGTAAAGAACAAAGAACAACAAAGGGCAAAGAAAAGTACAGCACAGGAACAGGCCCTTCGGCCCTCCAAGCCTGTGCCGATCATGCTGCCCGTCTAAACTAAAATATTCTAAAAGAACAAAGAAAAAAGTGAATGTGGAACAACAGCAATCTGACGCAGAGCACCGAACTGCGAGTCTGCCAAGTCTGTGCCCTCAGCCCACTCCTCTACACTGGTGAGACCTGCTCGCCAGGGGTAAAGGCTGAATAATTTCCACGTTGCTGTCACAGATGTATTTTTGGCATCTCTTGGCAGGACAAGGTCATCAATTCAGAGGTCCTGGAGAACAGCAATTCCATCAGCATACCCTCATTGCTAAGCCAATGACGTCTTTTGACATCTTTGCTGGCATTAATCAGATAGATGATGGCCATATAGTTAGAGACCTTCAGTACGGTGAATTGGCCACTGGGTCACGACCTCCTGGATATCCATACCTCTGCGTCAAGGCCACCAGAGGAGGGACTGCCAGGTCAGAGCGGGGTCAGAGCAGACAGAGTGGGCTCCTCAGCCAGCAAAGGACTTTGTGCTTTCCAACCTCTCGCTCGCTTGAAATGGGTGCTGGGATTTTGTTGGGTTTGTGTTGTGTCTCGTTTTAAACCTTATCCCTTCATGTTGCATTTAGATGGTTGCTATGTAACCGTACTATCCCCCGGGAGCGAACGCAAATGGAATGGCCAGCTGGATGCAATAATCATAGATTTTACAGTGCAGAAGGAGGCCATTCGGCCCATCGAGTCTGCACCAGCTCTTGGAAAGAGCACCCTACCATGCAGTAGCTAGTAAGTCTGGTTAGGCTAGTACTAGGTCCCCAGTCAATTCAGTATAGTGTCAACCCAGAGTTGAACATGTATATTAGTTCAGACGTTAAATAAAATCGTGTTGGATCTTCTCCAGTGTCAGAGGTCTGTCTCGCTACACTGCATCAAGTGCCGTCTACGTCGACACAACCTGCCTAACACATCAACTGTGAGAGCCTCTGTCCCCCAAGTGTAATAATTTATTTTATTTTGACCATTTGATGTTGATGAGAGTTCTATTAATAAATAAATGCTGAAGAATTTTCTGCAACTCGTTATGAAATATTTCGCATATATTAAATGTATTTAATCTTATTCATGGGTTCACGGTTGCTGAACAAGCCTCGATTTCAACCTTGGAGCCTCCTGAGGTGAAGGAGGGTCACTCATGCGGCCCACTCACTGGCCTAGGTTACCCATCACTGGTCTATACTAATTAGAGACTGTTATGGCTTTCAATTAAAACATCTACCAGTGTTAACAACCTGAGAGAGAATGTAATTTGCCGAATTATTCCACTGGCAGCACCCATTATAACTACGCACCCAGGAATTTACAAATGAAATGAAAAATGAAAATCGCTTATTGTCACGAGTAGGCTTCAATGAAGTTACTGTGAAAAGCCCCTAGTCGCCACATTCCGGCGTCTGGCCGGGGAGGCTGGTACGGGAATCGAACCGTGCTGCTGGCCTGCCTTGGTCCGCTTTCAAAGCCAGCGATTTAGCCCAGTGAGCTAAACCAGCCCCAGAAATGGGAAGACGTTGACACAACTGGAGGTAAGGGGCATGATTCAGCGGCCCCATCGTGCCCACCGCTAATCCAGACGTAACGGGTGAATTGTGCGTGTGTCCAAATTTCTGGCTCAGCGCCCAGAAGACCGGCAGTCACCCGGCTCGCTCCGTCCGTCGCGTACGCCTCGTTGAAATACCCAGACGTCGGATTCACCCAGTGCCCGGGATCAATGCCTGGGCGACCACGCCAGGACGCCGTTTAGTACTGGTCCACACAAAAGTGAACCAATCGTATCGCCATCTGGGGGGGGGGGGGGGTCTTACAGGCCATTGGAGACCCCTGGGTGGTCGGGGACAGGGCAGGGTGGCCCCCTGGCACCTGTGCTCCTGGGCGCTGCCGGCCAGGCACCCTGACATTTCCACCCGACACTGCCAGGATGCCCATGTGACACTGCCAGCATGCCTGGCTGCCAGGGTTCAGGCCCGGGGGGGGGGGGGGGGTCATGGCAGCAGGTCAAAAGGACGTGCCGACCCGCGAGGAACCTGAAATCTCTCCAAGTGCATCTCTCCTCGGCCTCTCCGCCGGGGACACAGAAAAACCAGCAAAGGGCCGTTGAATAGCTGGGGTCGGGGAACACCCCGCCAAGCATGCCGTTCCCTGGACTTTAACTTGAGGCTGCTCAATCAAGCCCAAGGTACGAGAATATATTTTAAATGTTTGAAATGTGTCGGTTTCACACAGGGTGTAGTTGAAGCCAAAAAAACTGCATGCATTCAAGAAGCAGTTAGATACAGCACTTAGGGTGTAGGGGGCTGGTTTAGCACACTGGGCTAAATCGCTGGCTTTGAAAGCAGGCCAAGGCAGGCCAGCAGCACGGTTCAATTCCCATACCAGCCTCCCCGAACAGGTGCCGGAATGTGGCAACTAGGGGCTTTTCACAGTAACTTCATTTGAAGCCTACTCGTGACAATAAGCGATTTTCATTTCATTTCATTTTCAAAGGATATAGGGGGAAGGCGGGATCAGACTATTGAGTTGGACGATCAGCCATGATCATCATGGAGCAGGCTCGAAGGGCTGAATGGCCTCCTCCTGCTCCTACTTCCTATGTTTCTATGAATTTAATCTGAATTGGTGTGCTACATTTTCACTTCGATTTACCACATAACTCCCACTGCCTTGTAGGTGAGAAAATCATAAAGACAACAGCACAGATCATTTCAGTAATAGAGCCAATAACAGGTCTGTTGGCGATTTGCTCCTCAAAACTTAAATGCTCTGATCCCATTTCCCGACAATTTCTTTGTACTATTCTCCCTCTTCAAATACCTCACAGAATGCGACACTGCAGAAGAGGCCCTTCGGCCCATCAAGTCTGCACTGACGCATGAAAGGCCCTGACCTGCCCACCTAATCCCACTTTCCAGCACTTGGCATGTAGTCTTGATTGCTATGACGTGCCAAGTATTCATCCAGGTACTTTTTAAAGGATGTGACGAATCCCGCCTCTACCACCCTCCCAGGCAGTCCATTCCAGACCGTCACAACTCTCTGCATTGAAAAGTTTTTCCTCAAATCCCCCCTGAACATCCCACTCCTCACTTTGAACTTGTGTGTCCTCGTAACTGACCCTTCAACTAAGGGGAACAGCAGCTCCCTATCCACCCTGTCCAAGCCCCTCACAATCTTGCATACCTGTCGTCTCTGCTCCAGAGAAAACAACCCAAGCCTATCCAACCTCTCTGTATAACTTAAACGTTCCAGCCCAGGCAACATCCTGGTGAATCTCCTCTGCACCCCCTCCAGTGCAATCACATCCTTCCTGTAATGTGGTGACCAGAACTGCTCACAATATTCCAGCTGTGGCCTCACCAAAGTTCTATGTAACTCCAACATAACCTTCCTGCTTTTGATATCTATGCCCCGATTGATAAAGGCGAGTGTCCCATATCTTTTTTCACCACCCTATTAACCTGCCCGTCTGCCTTCAGAGATCTATGGACAAACATGCCAAGATCCCTTTGTTCTTCAGAACTTCCCAGGGTCAGACCTTTCCTGATATAAATTACTCCTTCCAAAGTGTATCACCTCACACTTTGCAGGGTTAAATTCTATCTGCCACTTATCCATCCATTGACCATCCCATCTATATCTGCCTGTAATGGAAGACACTGAACCTCACTGTTAACCGTCCGGCCAATCTTTGTCATCCGCAAACCCACTGATCTTACCACCCCCCCCCCCACCCCCCCACCTCCCCCACCCCCCACCCCCCACACACACACACCCCACACCCCCCCACCCCCCAAACACACACACCCCGCATTGTCATCTCTATCATTTATACAAATGACAAACAATAGGGGAGCCAGCACAGATCCTGTGGGACGCCACTGGGCATTGGCTTCCAGTCACTAAAGCAGCCGTCTATTATCACCCTGTCTCCTACTGCTCGGCCAGCTTTGAATCCACCTTATCAGGCTCCCCTATATCCCAAGTGCATTTGTCTTCTTTATAAGTCTCCCATGTGGGACCTTGTCAAAGGCTTTGCTGAAATCCATATAAACTACATCAACTGCACTACCCTCATCTACACACCTGGTCACATGCTCAAAAAATTCAATCAAATTAGTTAGGCATGACCTCCCTCTGAGAAAGCCATGCTGACTATTCCTGATCAAACCTTGCCTCTCCAAGTGGAGATAGGTTCTCTACTTCAGAATTTTCTCCAATAGTTTCCCAACCACTGACGCGAGACTCACTGGTCTATAGTTCCCTGGCTTATCTCTGTAACCCTTAAATAGTGGGACCACATGAGCTGTTCTCCAGTCCTCTGGCACCTCCCTCCATGGCCGGAGATGGATTAATACTTGGCCCCTGCAAATCCCATTCCCTCGCCTCCTACAGCAGCCTGGGACACAATTCATCCGGACCTGGAGACTTGTCCACTTTTAAGCCCGCCAATACTTTGTCCCTCCTTATGTCAACTTGCTCAATAACCTCACAGTCTCTCTCCCAGAGTTCCATATCTGCCTTCTCATTCTCGTGAGCGAAGACAGATGTGAAATATTCGTTCAGCATCCGACCAATGTCCTCTGGCTTCACCCTGAGATTTCCTCCCTGGTTCTAAACAGGTCCTCCCCTTTTCCTGGTTATCCTGGTAGAATGTCTTGGAATTTTCCCTACTTTTGCCAGCCAGAGCTTTCTCATAAGAACATAAGAACATAAGAACTAGGAGCAGGAGTAGGCCATCTGGCCCCTCGAGCCTGCTCCGCCATTCAATGAGATCATGGCTGATCTTTTGTGGACTCAGCTCCACTTTCCGGCCCGAACACCATAACCCTTAATCCCTTTATTCTTCAAAAAACTATCTATCTTTACCTTAAAAACATGTAATGAAGGAGCCTCAACTGCTTCACTGGGCAAGGAATTCCATAGATTCACAACCCTTTGGGTGAAGAAGTTCCTCCTAAACTCAGTCCTAAATCTACTTCCCCTTATTTTGAGGCTATGCCCCCTAGTTCTGCTGTCACCCGCCAGTGGAAACAACCTGCCCGCATCCCCTCTTTGCTCTCCTAATTGCTCTCTTAAGCTCCGCCCTACACTTCCTGCACTCCACCAATGCCTCGGCAAACTTGAACCCCTTATACTTGTCAAAAGCCTCTCTTCAATCTCATTCTTTCCTGAATGCCTCTGGTCACCCATAGTTCTCTGGGTTTGTTACACATTCCTATTACCCTGGAAGGAACATATTGGGCCTGTACCCTCCCCATTTCATCTTTGAACGCCCCCCCCCCCCCACTGCTCTTCTGTAAGTGTCCCCATAAGTAACAATTTTAGTCTACCTTGGCCAGATCCTGCCTTATTTTGTTGCAATCCACTCTTCCCCAATCCAGAACCCTTTTTTCACAACTTGTCTATTTCTTTGCCCATGACAATTTATATTGAACTATGTTGTGGTGGCTATCGCCAAAATGCTCCCCCACCAATGCATCAACCACCTGTACGGCTTCATTCCCCAGAATTAGTTCCAGCACTGCCCCATCCCTTGTTGGGTCCTCTACATATTGAGCTGAAACGTTCTACTCACGTATACATTTATAAACTCTACTCTATCTCAGCCCTTAACATGATGGTGTCCCAATTAATTTTGGGAAAGTTGAAGTCACCAAATATAATTACCCTCTTATTTTTACACCCCTCCGTGAATTACGCACATATTGGCTCCTCAATTTCCTATTGACCATCTGGGGGTCAATAATAAACACCCAGCACGTAGCCGTCCCTTTTTTATTCCTTTCTTTTTCTTTTTAAAAAATAATTAGAGTACCCAATTCATTTTTTCCAATTAAGGGGCAATTTAGCGTGGCCAATCCACCTACCCTGCACATTTGTGTGTCGTGGGGGCAAAACCCTGCAAACACGGGGAGAATGTGCAAACTCCACACGGACAGTGACCCAGAGCCGGGATCGAACCTGGGACCTCGGCGCCATGAGGCCGCAGTGCTAACTCGCGGCGCCACCGTGCTACCCCACCTTTTTTATTCCTAAGCTCTACTCACAAAGGTTCATTTGATGCCCCCTACAAGATATCATCTCTCCTTACTGCAGTAACTACCTCCTTAACTAATAATGCAATTCCCCCTCCTCTATTACCCCCTCCTCTGTCTTGCCTGAAGATTCTATATCCCGGGAGGTTGAGCTGCCAATCCTGCCTCTCACTCAACCATGACTCTGTGATAGCTATTATATCATAATTGCACGTGTGAATCATTCCACTTAACTCATCCGTTTTGCCTCTAATACTACTTAGCAAAGACTTTGCCTCAGTTTTTTTTCCCATTCAAGATCTGGGCGTCACTGGTTTGCTAGCAATTATTGCTCATCCCTTGTTAGCCTTGAGAAGGTGGTGGTGAGCTGCCTTCTTGAACCGTTGTCATTTATGTGGTGAAGGTACACCCACAGTGCTGTTAGGGAGGGAGTTCCTGGATTTTGACCCAGCAACAGTGAAGGAACAGCCGATGTATTTCCAAGTCAGGATGGTGAGTGACTGGGAGGGGAACCTCCAGGTGGTTATGTTCCCATGGGCGGCACGGTGGCACAGTGGTTAGCACTGCTGCGTCACAGCGCCAGGAACCCGGGTTCAATTCTGGCCTTGGGTCACTGTCTGTGTGGAGGTCGTACGTTCTCCCCGTGTGTGCGTGGGTTTCCTCCGGGTGCTCCGGTTTCCTCCCACAGTCCAAAAATGTGCAGGTTAGGTGGATTGACCATGCTAAATTGTACCTTAGTGACCAGGTTTGGTAATGGAGTTCCAGGAATCGGGGGGAAGTGGGTATGGGTAGAGTCTTCATTTGAAGGGCCAGTGCAGACTTGGTGGGCCGAATGGCCTCCTTCTGCACTGTAGGGATTCTATGATCTGCTGCCCTTGTCCTTCTAGATGATAGTGGTGGTGAGTTTGAAAGGTGCTGTCAAAGGAGCCTTCGTGAGTGCATCTTGTAGATGGTACACATGGCTGTCACTGCGTGTAATTGGCGGAGGGAAGGATTGTTTACAGTGGTGGATGTGGTGCCAATCAAGCAATGCTGCTTTGTCCTGGGTGGTGTTGAGTTTCCTGAGTGTTGTTGGAGCTGCACTCATCCAGGCGAGTGGAGAGTATTCCATCACACTCCTGACTTATGCCTTGCAGATGGTGGACAGGCTTTAGAAAGTCAGGAGGTATCCCAGATTCTACAGACGATCATTTCATTGCTTACACCAATTTCCTACCTCCTAACCAGCGTGCCCTGGTATTTGAGCGCTCCCATATGCACAATAACTTTGCCCACTCCCTTTATATAAATTAGTTTTCAGCATCACAGAATTGTTGCCGCACAGAATGAGGCCATTCTGTCCATCGTATCTGTCCCAGCTCTCCAAATGAGTCTGAAGCTTCATTCAGATCCTCTAAAAGTACCGTTCATCTTCCCAGAAAGAGGCAAAGAAAGAAAAGCACATGATAGCTGGCGAAGACATTGCTGACGTACAGTCTCTGCCGCAATGTGGGGAAAATGTGGCAGCAATCTGCGCACAGAAAGCTCCCACAAACAGCAATATGATGATATTACTCAAAGCATTAATATTGACCAGGACATCATAGGAAACTCCCATGCTGCTGACCAGCAGAGTGTCACAGGATCTTTCACACCCACCGTAGATAGGGGCCGGGTTTAATATCTACCTGAAAATGTAGCATCTCTGAGACTGCAGCACCAAAGAGTGAAGTTTGTCCCCATTTTGTGCTCAAATCTCAGAGAGGGAGTAACCCACAATCTTCTCGTTCAGAGTCTCACTACTGTCTGAAAAAAGAACCAACAACACGGGGCAACACAACAGCACTGTAGTTAGCACAGTTGCTTCACAGCTCCAGGATCCCGGGTTCGATTCCCGGCTTGGGTCACTATCTGTGCGGACTCTGCACGTTCTCCCCGTGTCTGCGTGGGTTTCCTCCGGGTGCTCCAGTTTCCTCCCACAGTCCAAAGATGTGCAGGTTAGGTAGATTGGCCATGATAAATTGCCCTTAGTGACCAAAAAAGATTGATTGGATTTGTTTATTGTCACGTGTACCGAGGTACAGTGAAAAGTATTTTTCTGCGAGCAGCTCAACAGATCATTCAGTACATGGAAGAAAAGGGAATTAAACAAAATTCAAGAAAATACAAGAAAATACATGCGAATACATAATAGGGCAACACAAGATATACAATGTAACTACATAAGCATTGGCATCGGTTGAAGCATACAGGGTGTAGTGTTAATGAGGTCAGTCCATAAGAGGGTCACTTAGGAGTCTGGTGACAGTGGGGAAGAAGCTGTTTTTGAGTCTGTTCGTGCGTGTTCTCAGACTTCTGAATCTCCTGCCCGATGGAAGAAGTTGGAAAAGTGAGTAAGCCGGGTGGGAGGGATCCTTGATTATGCTGCCCGCTTTCCCCCGGCAGCGGGAGGTGTAGATGGCGTCCATGGATGGGAGGCAGGTTCGTGTGATGGACTATGGGGATTTATTAGGTGGGATTATGGGGATAGGGTGGAGGTATGGACCTGGGTCGAGGTATGGACTTGGGTAGAGGTGTGGGGCTTGGGTAGGATGCTCGTTCCAAGAGCCGGTGCAGACTCAATGGGCCAAATGGCCTCCTTCTGCACTGTAAATTCTATGATTCTATGAACATGCTGTCTATTCCTAACCGGCGTGTAGTTTGCGCACATTTAGGTGCTCCCAATCTGTGAAAACTGGGAATGATCGATGAGTAGGAAAGGGGGGGGGGGGGCACGAAATCTGGAAGACAATTAAATTGAAATATCTGGCACCGCCATTTAGTTTGTGCGCGTGAGTTCTATTTCCATTTTGTAATACCCGACTCACAAGTAGGTCAAACATCGGTGACAGGCGGCATCTGTTCTTTTCCGGCCACCATCTGAGATGCCATATGTCGTTGAAGGGTATGTGCCATTGAGTTTAACAGACTGCGAACATGCAACAGGCAGACTATCAGTGCGACTTAGACTCGCTTTGAAATGTCCAGGCCTTAAAACCTGTTCTGTTCCAGTGCATGGGCAATGAGTGAGATGGTCCACCAGAGAGCATCTATTATTATTGCACAAGAAAACGTGGGTTGGAAACGAATACCAAGAAACTGGAACAATCACAAAACGCAACTCACCACGACGACTTCTACAGACTCCCCCTGGGTTGCAGTGTCACATGGGCAGCACGCTAGCATAGTGGTTAGCACTATGGCTTCACAGCTCCAGGGTCCCAGGTTCGATTCCCGACTTGGGTCACTGTCTGTGTGGAGTCTGCACATCCTCCCCGTGTGTGCGTGGGTTTCCTCCGGGTGCTCCGGTTTCCTCCCACAGTCCAAAGATGTGCGGGTTAGGTGGATTGGCCATGATAAATTGCCCATAGTGTTCAGAAAGGTTAGGTGGGGTTACTGGGTTGTGGGGATTGGATGGAGGTGTGGGCTTAGGTGGGTTGGTATTTCCGGTGTGGACTCGATCGGCCGAATGGCCTCCTTCCGCTCTATAAATTCTATGGACGAGATTCTCGGACCCCAACCCCGGGGAGGCCCTCCGTAGTGTCCTGGCCCGCGATCGGGGCTCACCGATCGGCGGGCTGGCCTCTCTGGCTGCGGACCTCTTTTCTTCCGCGCCGGCTCCTGGATCCCTGCGCCATTTGGCGCCGGGGCAGGCGCGGGGATGCCGGCCAGCGCACTAGTTAGCGCCAGCCCAACTGCGCATGCGCGGACCCCGCGGCGCCGGGTCGACGTCAGGACCGGCAGCTGGAGCAGCGTGGGCCACTCCAGCACCGTGCTGGCCCCCCCCAGGACCCGAGAAGCCAGTCTCGGAAGCAGCGCCGGAGTAAAGTACTCCCGTTTTGGCGCCGGGCGTCGGCTCTCTGCCGCCGGACCAGAGAATCGCGGCCGATGTCTATGCCTATGGTATAACTTGCCTGCCACCTAGTGGTCAAAGGTCAAACATATTTTGATGAACCATTGCTTATGCATATCACTATAAAACCTTCAGAGAAACCAGTGTTTCTCAGATTCTCCTCTCTTGCGCATCCCCGATTTCCATCGTTCATCAATCGGTTGTCTTACATTCAGCTGCCTGGGCCCCAAGTTCTAGATTTCCCACCATTAACCTCTCTCTACCTTTAAGACACTCGTTGAAACCTACCTCTTTGGCCAATCATTTGGTCTTAACATCTCCTTCCATGGCTCAGTGTTATGTTAGAGTCCTTCCTTTTGATTTCCCTATTTCATTTATTTCATTTCATTTCATTATTTTTGGACCTATAAATGGAGTGTGCCTTTAAGCAGAGGACTCCAGCTGAAGCAACCTGCGTGTCAGGACAGTGTGCTCCCAGGCTTTGCATTTTAGAGGAAGAAACCGACTCATCGGTGCCGAGTAAATCTGGGAATCAGCTTTGGAGGAAACCGGTTCGATTGACTGGCTGGCAACCTGCGGGTTGGCCAGGGACAGTGTTCTGGCTGACAACAGCCAGTGATTGGTTCCTGCAGGGTGCTTTCTCAGAGAGCTGGACAGAAGTGATTAGATCTTGAAATGAGAAGGAATTCTCTCTCTCATTGTTGAGGGAAAGAACTTCTTTATTATTCTAACACAAATGACTGCCTGGCATACCATTACAATATATTAGAAATGATCTTGAACATACAGAGAAAGTAGATAGCATTGCCAGAGAAATCCCTCTCAAGCCTCGAAGGAAGAGGTATCAAAATTAAAATTGATCTCCTGAAGGACTTTAACTGCAGTTCATCCAGTGTATTGGAGTTCCACTTTAATTACATTAATGTTATATAATAAAAGGTTATTGGTGTTAAGTTTACAAACCTGGTGACTTCAGTTTATTGGGCTCAGCCAAGGTCCTCAAGTGTGTTACAATAACATCTAATTTCACTTGTGTTGTGACTCTGGGTCAAGTGGGGCTGGAATTGACCGTGCACTATCCCATAGGGTCGTCACTATCCCACTTGGTCATCGCTATGCCACTGGGTCATCGCTATGCCACTGGGTCTTCACTATGCCACTGGGTCATCACTATGCCACTGGGTCACCGCCATCCCACTGGGTCATCACTATCCCACTGGGTCTTCGCTATGCCACTGGGTCATCGCTATCCCACTGGGCCATCGCTATCTCACTGGGTCATCACCATCCCACTGGGTCATCGCCATCCCACTGGGACATCGCCATCCCACTGGGTCATCGCCATCCCACTGGGTCATCACCATCCCACTGGGTCATCACTATCCCACTGGGTCATCACCATCCCACTGGGTCATCGCTATCCCACTGGGTCATCACCATCCCACTGGGTCATCGCTATCCCACTGGGTCATCACTATGCCACTGGGTCATCACCATCCCACTGGGTCGTCACTATCCCACTGGGTCATCGCTATGCCACTGGGTCATCGCTATGCCACTGGGTCATCACTATGCCACTGGGTCATCACTATGCCACTGGGTCATCACCATCCCACTGGGTCATCACTATCCCACTGGGTCAACACCATCCCACTGGGTCATCGCTATCCCACTGGGTCATCACCATCCCACTGGGTCATCGCTATCCCATAGGGTCGTCACTATCCCACTGGGTCATCGCTATGCCACTGGGTCATCACCATCCCACTGGGTCATCGCTATCCCACTGGGTCATCACTATCCCACTGGGTCATCACTATGCCACTGGGTCATCACTATCCCACTGGGTCATCGCCATCCCACTGGGTCATCGCCATCCCACTGGGTCATCGCCATCCCACTGGGTCATCACTATCCCACTGGGTCATCACTATCCCACTGGGTCATCGCTATCCCACTGGGTCATCGCTATCTCACTGGGTCATCACCATCCCACTGGGTCATCACTATCCCACTGGGTCATCGCTATCCCACTGGGTCATCAACATCCCACTGGGTCATCGCCATCCCACTGGGTCATCACTATCCCACTGGGTCATCGCTATCCCACTGGGTCATCACCATCCCACTGGGTCATCACTATGCCACTGGGTCATCACCATCCCACTGGGTCATCGCCATCCCACTGGGTCATCACCATCCCACTGGGTAATCGCCATCCCACTGGGTCATCACTATGCCACTGGGTCATCGCTATCCCACTGGGTCATCACCATCCCACTGGGTCATCACTATGCCACTGGGTCATCACCATCCCACTGGGTCATCACTATGCCACTGGGTCATCACCATCCCACTGGGTCATCACTATGCCACTGGGTCATCACTATCCCACTGGGTCATCACTATGCCACTGGGTCATCACTATCCCACTGGGTCATCACCATCCCACTGGGTCATCACCATCCCACTGGGTCATCACTATGCCACTGGGTCATCACCATCCCACTGGGTCATCGCCATCCCACTGGGTCATCGCCATCCCACTGGGTCATCACCATCCCACTGGGTCATCGCTATCCCACTGGGTCATCACTATGCCACTGGGTCATCACTATCCCACTGGGTCATCACTATGCCACTAGGTCATCACCATCCCACTGGGTCATCACCATCCCACTGGGTCATCACTATCCCACTGGGTCATCACCATCCCACTGGGTCATCGCCATCCCACTGGGTCATCGCCATCCCACTGGGTCGTCACCATCCCACTGGGTCATCGCTATCCCACTGGGTCATCACTATCCCACTGGGTCATCACCATCCCACTGGGTCATCGCCATCCCACTGGGTCATCACCATCCCACTGGGTCATCACTATCCCACTGGGTCATCACTATCCCACTGGGTCATCACCATCCCACTGGGTCATCACTATCCCACTGGGTCATCACTATCCCACTGGGTCATCGCCATCCCACTGGGTCATCACCATCCCACTGGGTCATCGCCATCCCACTGGGTCATCACTATGCCACTGGGTCATCACTATCCCACTGGGTCATCACTATGCCACTGGGTCATCACCATCCCACTGGGTCATCGCCATCCCACTGGGTCATCACCATCCCACTGGGTCATCACTATCCCACTGGGTCATCACCATCCCACTGGGTCATCACCATCCCACTGGGTCATCACCATCCCACTGGGTCATCACCATCCCACTGGGTCATCACTATCCCACTGGGTCATCACCATCCCACTGGGTCATCACTATCCCACTGGGTCATCGCCATCCCACTGGGTCATCACTATCCCACTGGGTCATCACTATGCCACTGGGTCATCGCCATCCCACTGGGCCATCACCATCCCACTAGGTCATCGCATCCCACTGGGTCATCGCTATCCCACTGGGTCATCGCCATCCCACTAGGTCATCGCTATCCCACTGGGTCATCACCATCCCACTGGGTCATCGCCATCCCACTGGGTCATCACCATCCCACTGGGTCATCACTAGGCCACTGGGTCATCACTATGCCACTGGGTCATCGCCATCCCACTGGGTCATCACTATCCCACTGGGTCATCGCCATCCCACTGGGCCATCACCATCCCACTGGGTCATCACCATCCCACTGGGTCATCACCATTCCACTGGGTCATCACTATCCCTCTGGGTCATCGCTATCCCACTGGGTCATCGCTATCCCACTGGGTCATCACCATCCCACTGGGTCATCACTATGCCACTGGGTCATCGCCATCCCACTGGGTCATCACTATGCCACTGGGACATCACTATCCCACTGGGTCATCACTATGCCAGTGGGTCATCGCCATCCCACTGGGTCATCACTATGCCACTGGGTCATCACCATCCCACTGGGTCATCACCATCCCACTGGGTCATCACTATCCCACTGGGTCATCACTATCCCACTGGGTCATCACTATCCCACTGGGTCATCGCCATCCCACTGGGTCATCACTATGCCACTGGGTCATCGCCATCCCACTGGGTCATCACTATCCCACTGGGTCATCGCCATCCCACTGGGTCATCGCTATCCCACTGGGTCATCACTATCCCACTGGGTCATCACTATCCCACTGGGTCATCACCATCCCACTGGGTCATCACTATCCCACTGGGTCATCACCATCCTACTGGGTCATCGCTATCCCACTGGGTCATCGCTATCCCACTGGGTCATCACTATCCCACTGGGTCATCACCATCCCACTGGGACATCACTATCCGACTGGGTCATCGCTATCCCACTGGGTCACCACTATCCCACTGGGTCACCACTATCCCACTGGGTCATCACTATGCCACTGGGTCATCACCATCCCACTGGGTAATCGCCATCCCACTGGGTCATCACCATCCCACTGGGTCATCACTATGCCACTGGGTCATCACCATCCCACTGGGTCATCACCATCCCACTGGGTCATCACCATCCCACTGGGTCATCACCATCCCACTGGGTCATCACCATCCCACTGGGTCATCACCATCCCACTGGGTCATCGCTATCCCACTGGGTCATCACCATCCCACTGGGTCATCGCTATCCCACTGGGTCATCACCATCCCGCTGGGTCATCACCATCCCACTGGGTCATCGCTATCCCACTGGGTCATCACCATCCCACTGGGTCATCACCATCCCACTGGGTCATCGCTATCCCACTGGGTCATCACCATCCCACTGGGTCATCACCATCCCACTGGGTCATCACCATCCCACTGGGTCATCGCTATCCCACTGGGTCATCGCCATCCCACTAGGTCATCACCATCCCACTGGGTCATCACTATCCCACTGGGTCATCACCATCCCACTGGGTGATCACCATCCCACTGGGTCATCACTATGCCACTGGGTCATCACCATCCCACTGGGTCATCACCATCCCACTGGGTCATCGCCATCCCACTGGGTCATCACCATCCCACTGGGTCATCACTATCCCACTGGGTCATCACCATCCCACTGGGTCATCGCCATCCCACTGGGTCATCACTATCCCACTGGGTCATCGCCATCCCACTGGGTCATCGCCATCCCACTGGGTCATCACCATCCCACTGGGTCATCACTATCCCACTGGGTCATCACCATCCCACTGGGTCATCGCCATCCCACTGGGTCATCACTATCCCACTGGGTCATCACCATCCCACTGGGTCATCACCATCCCACTGGGTCATCACTATGCCACTGGGTCATCACTATCCCACTGGGTCATCACTATGCCACTGGGTCATCACCATCCCACTGGGTCATCGTCATCCCACTGGGTCATCACCATCCCACTGGGTCATCACTATGCCACTGGGTCATCACCATCCCACTGGGTCATCGCCATCCCACTGGGTCATCACCATCCCACTGGGTCATCACTATCCCACTGGGTCATCACCATCCCACTGGGTCATCACTATCCCACTGGGTCATCACCATCCCACTGGGTCATCACTATCCCACTGGGTCATCACCATCCCACTGGGTCATCGCCATCCCACTGGGTCATCGCTATCCCACTGGGTCATCACCATCCCATTGGGACATCACTATGCCAATGGGTCATCGCCATCCCACTGGGTCATCACAATGCCAATGGGTCATCGCCATCCCACTGGGTCATCACTATCCCACTGGGTCATCGCCATCCCACTGGGTCATCACTATCCCACTGGGTCATCACTATGCCACTGGGTCATCGCCATCCCACTGGGCCATCACCATCCCACTGGGTCATCGCATCCCACTGGGTCATCGCTATCCCACTGGGTCATCGCCATCCCACTGGGTCATCGCTATCCCACTGGGTCATCACCATCCCACTGGGTCATCGCCATCCCACTGGGTCATCACCATCCCACTGGGTCATCACTAGGCCACTGGGTCATCACTATGCCACTGGGTCATCGCCATCCCACTGGGTCATCGCATCCCACTGGGTCATCGCTATCCCACTGGGTCATCGCCATCCCACTGGGCCATCACCATCCCACTGGGTCATCACCATCCCACTGGGTCATCACCATTCCACTGGGTCATCACTATCCCACTGGGTCATCGCTATCCCACTGGGTCATCGCTATCCCACTGGGTCATCACCATCCCACTGGGTCATCACTATGCCACTGGGACATCACTATCCCACTGGGTCATCACTATGCCAGTGGGTCATCGCCATCCCACTGGGTCATCACTATGCCACTGGGTCATCACCATCCCACTGGGTCATCACCATCCCACTGGGTCATCACTATCCCACTGGGTCATCGCTATCCCACTGGGTCATCGCTATCCCACTGGGTCATCACTATCCCACTGGGTCATCACTATCCCACTGGTTCATCACTATCCCACTGGGTCATCACTATCCCACTGGTTCATCACTATGCCACTGGGTCATCGCTATCCCACTGGGTCATCACTATCCCACTGGTTCATCACTATGCCACTGGGTCATCACCATCCCACTGGGTCATCGCATCCCACTGGGTCATCGCTATCCCACTGGGTCATCGCCATCCCACTGGGTCATCACTATCCCACTGGGTCATCGCCATCCCACTGGGTCATCACCATCCCACTGGGTCATCGCTATCCCACTGGGTCATCACTATCCCACTGGGTTATCACTATCCCACTGGGTCATCACCATCCCACTGGGTCATCACTATCCCACTGGGTCATCACGATCCTACTGGGTCATCGCTATCCCACTGGGTCATCGCCATCCCACTGGGTCATCGCTATCCCACTGGGTAATCACCATCCCACTGGGTCATCGCTATCCCACTGGGTAATCACTATCCCACTGGGTCATCGCTATCCCACTGGGTCATCACTATCCCACTGGGTCATCGCTATCCCACTGGGTCATCACCATCCCACTGGGTCATCACTATGCCACTGGGTCATCACTATCCCACTGGGTCATCACTATGCCACTGGGTCATCACTATCCCACTGGGTCATCACCATCCCACTGGGTAATCGCCATCCCACTGGGTAATCGCCATCCCACTGGGCCATCACCATCCCACTGGGCCATCACCATCCCACTGGGTCGTCACTATCCCACTGGGTCATCGCTATGCCACTGGGTCATCACCATCCCACTGGGTCATCACTATGCCACTGGGTCATCACCATCCCACTGGGTCGTCACTATCCCACTGGGTCATCGCTATGCCACTGGGTCATCACCATCCCACTGGGTCATCACTATGCCACTGGGTCATCACCATCCCACTGGGTCATCACCATCCCACTGGGTCATCACTATGCCACTGGGTCATCGCCATCCCACTGGGTCATCACTATGCCACTGGGTCATCACCATCCCACTGTGTCATCGCCATCCCACTGGGTCATCACTATGCCACTGGGTCATCACCATCCCACTGGGTCATCACCATCCCACTGGGTCATCACCATCCCACTGGGTCATCACTATGCCACTGGGTCATCACCATCCCACTGGGTCATCACCATCCCACTGGGTCATCACCATCCCACTGGGTCATCACCATCCCACTGGGTCATCACTATGCCACTGGGTCATCACCATCCCACTGGGTCATCACCATCCCACTGGGTCATCACCATCCCACTGGGTCATCACTATCCCACTGGGTCATCACCATCCCACTGGGTCATCACTATCCCACTGGGTCATCGCTATCCCACTGGGTCATCACTATGCCACTGGGTCATCGCTATCCCACTGGGTCATCGCCATCCCACTGGGTCATCACTATCCCACTGGGTCATCGCCATCCCACTGGGTCATCGCTATCCCACTGGGTCATCGCCATCCCACTGGGTCATCGCTATCCCACTGGGTCATCGCCATCCCACTGGGTCATCACCATCCCACTGGGTCATCACCATCCCACTGGGTCATCACCATCCCACTGGGTCATCGCTATCCCACTGGGTCATCACCATCCCACTGGGTCATCACCATCCCACTGGGTCATCACCATCCCACTGGGTCATCACCATCCCACTGGGTCATCACTATCCCACTGGGTCATCGCTATCCCACTGGGTCATCGCTATCCCACTGGGTCATCGCTATCTCACTGGGTCATCACTATCCCACTGGGTCATCACCATCCCACTGGGTCATCACCATCCCACTGGGTCATCGCTATCCCACTGGGTCATCACCATCCCACTGGGTCATCACCATCCCACTGGGTCATCACCATCCCACTGGGTCATCGCCATCCCACTGGGTCATCGCCATCCCACTGGGTCATCACCATCCCACTGGGTCATCGCTATGCCACTGGGTCATCGCTATCCCACTGGGTCATCGCTATCCCACTGGGTCATCACCATCCCACTGGGTCATCACCATCCTACTGGGTCATCGCTATCCCACTGGGCCATCACCATCCCACTGGGTCATCACCATCCCACTGGGTCATCACCATCCCACTGGGTCATCAGTATCCCACTGGGTCATCGCTATCCCACTGGGTCATCGCTATCCCACTGGGTCATCACTATCCAACTGGGTCATCACCATCCCACTGGGTCATCACCATCCCACTGGGTCATCACTATCCCACTGGGTAATCACTATGCCACTGGGTCATCGCTATGCCACTGGGTCATCGCTATCCCACTGGGTCATCGCCATCCCACTGGGTCATCACCATCCCACTGGGTCATCACTATCCCACTGGGTCATCACTATCCCACTGGGTCATCACTATCCCACTGGGTAATCACTATCCCACTGGGTCATCACCATCCCACTGGGTCATCACCATCCCACTGGGTCATCGCTATCCCACTGGGTCATCGCTATCCCACTGGGTCATCACTATCCCACTGGGTCATCACTATCCCACTGGGTCATCACTATCCCACTGGTCATCACCATCCCACTGGGTCATCGCTATCCCACTGGGTCATCGCCATCCCACTGGGTCATCGCTATCCCACTGGGTCATCACTATCCCACTGGGTCATCACCATCCCACTGGGCCATCGCTATCCCACTGGGTCATCACTATCCCACTGGGTCATCACTATGCCACTGGGTCATCACCATCCCACTGGGTCATCACCATCCCACTGGGTCATCACCATCCCACTGGGTCATCACCATCCCACTGGGTCATCGCTATCCCACTGGGTCATCGCCATCCCACTGGGTCATCACCATCCCACTGGGTCATCGCTATCCCACTGGGTCATCACCATCCCACTGGGTCATCACTATCCCACTGGGTCATCACCATCCCACTGGGTCATCACTATCCCACTGGGTCATCACCATCCCACTGGGTCATCGCCATCCCACTGGGTCATCGCTATCCCACTGGGTCATCACCATCCCATTGGGACATCACTATGCCAATGGGTCATCGCCATCCCACTGGGTCATCACAATGCCAATGGGTCATCGCCATCCCACTGGGTCATCACTATCCCACTGGGTCATCGCCATCCCACTGGGTCATCACTATCCCACTGGGTCATCACTATGCCACTGGGTCATCGCCATCCCACTGGGCCATCACCATCCCACTGGGTCATCGCATCCCACTGGGTCATCGCTATCCCACTGGGTCATCGCCATCCCACTGGGTCATCGCTATCCCACTGGGTCATCACCATCCCACTGGGTCATCGCCATCCCACTGGGTCATCACCATCCCACTGGGTCATCACTAGGCCACTGGGTCATCACTATGCCACTGGGTCATCGCCATCCCACTGGGTCATCACTATCCCACTGGGTCATCGCCATCCCACTGGGCCATCACCATCCCACTGGGTCATCACCATCCCACTGGGTCATCACCATTCCACTGGGTCATCACTATCCCACTGGGTCATCGCTATCCCACTGGGTCATCGCTATCCCACTGGGTCATCACCATTCCACTGGGTCATCACTATGCCACTGGGTCATCGCCATCCCACTGGGTCATCACTATGCCACTGGGACATCACTATCCCACTGGGTCATCACTATGCCAGTGGGTCATCGCCATCCCACTGGGTCATCACTATGCCACTGGGTCATCACCATCCCACTGGGTCATCACCATCCCACTGGGTCATCACTATCCCACTGGGTCATCGCTATCCCACTGGGTCATCGCTATCCCACTGGGTCATCACTATCCCACTGGGTCATCACTATCCCACTGGTTCATCACTATCCCACTGGGTCATCACTATCCCACTGGTTCATCACTATGCCACTGGGTCATCGCTATCCCACTGGGTCATCACTATCCCACTGGTTCATCACTATGCCACTGGGTCATCACCATCCCACTGGGTCATCGCATCCCACTGGGTCATCGCTATCCCACTGGGTCATCGCCATCCCACTGGGTCATCACTATCCCACTGGGTCATCGCCATCCCACTGGGTCATCACCATCCCACTGGGTCATCGCTATCCCACTGGGTCATCACTATCCCACTGGGTTATCACTATCCCACTGGGTCATCACCATCCCACTGGGTCATCACTATCCCACTGGGTCATCACGATCCTACTGGGTCATCGCTATCCCACTGGGTCATCGCCATCCCACTGGGTCATCGCTATCCCACTGGGTAATCACCATCCCACTGGGTCATCGCTATCCCACTGGGTAATCACTATCCCACTGGGTCATCGCTATCCCACTGGGTCATCACTATCCCACTGGGTCATCGCTATCCCACTGGGTCATCACCATCCCACTGGGTCATCACTATGCCACTGGGTCATCACTATCCCACTGGGTCATCACTATGCCACTGGGTCATCACTATCCCACTGGGTCATCACCATCCCACTGGGTAATCGCCATCCCACTGGGTAATCGCCATCCCACTGGGCCATCACCATCCCACTGGGCCATCACCATCCCACTGGGTCGTCACTATCCCACTGGGTCATCGCTATGCCACTGGGTCATCACCATCCCACTGGGTCATCACTATGCCACTGGGTCATCACCATCCCACTGGGTCGTCACTATCCCACTGGGTCATCGCTATGCCACTGGGTCATCACCATCCCACTGGGTCATCACTATGCCACTGGGTCATCACCATCCCACTGGGTCATCACCATCCCACTGGGTCATCACTATGCCACTGGGTCATCGCCATCCCACTGGGTCATCACTATGCCACTGGGTCATCACCATCCCACTGTGTCATCGCCATCCCACTGGGTCATCACTATGCCACTGGGTCATCACCATCCCACTGGGTCATCACCATCCCACTGGGTCATCACCATCCCACTGGGTCATCACTATGCCACTGGGTCATCACCATCCCACTGGGTCATCACCATCCCACTGGGTCATCACCATCCCACTGGGTCATCACCATCCCACTGGGTCATCACTATGCCACTGGGTCATCACCATCCCACTGGGTCATCACCATCCCACTGGGTCATCACCATCCCACTGGGTCATCACTATCCCACTGGGTCATCACCATCCCACTGGGTCATCACTATCCCACTGGGTCATCGCTATCCCACTGGGTCATCACTATGCCACTGGGTCATCGCTATCCCACTGGGTCATCGCCATCCCACTGGGTCATCACTATCCCACTGGGTCATCGCCATCCCACTGGGTCATCGCTATCCCACTGGGTCATCGCCATCCCACTGGGTCATCGCTATCCCACTGGGTCATCGCCATCCCACTGGGTCATCACCATCCCACTGGGTCATCACCATCCCACTGGGTCATCACCATCCCACTGGGTCATCACCATCCCACTGGGTCATCGCTATCCCACTGGGTCATCACCATCCCACTGGGTCATCACCATCCCACTGGGTCATCACCATCCCACTGGGTCATCACCATCCCACTGGGTCATCACTATCCCACTGGGTCATCGCTATCCCACTGGGTCATCGCTATCCCACTGGGTCATCGCTATCTCACTGGGTCATCACTATCCCACTGGGTCATCACCATCCCACTGGGTCATCACCATCCCACTGGGTCATCGCTATCCCACTGGGTCATCACCATCCCACTGGGTCATCACCATCCCACTGGGTCATCACCATCCCACTGGGTCATCGCCATCCCACTGGGTCATCGCCATCCCACTGGGTCATCACCATCCCACTGGGTCATCGCTATGCCACTGGGTCATCGCTATCCCACTGGGTCATCGCTATCCCACTGGGTCATCACCATCCCACTGGGTCATCACCATCCTACTGGGTCATCGCTATCCCACTGGGCCATCACCATCCCACTGGGTCATCACCATCCCACTGGGTCATCACCATCCCACTGGGTCATCAGTATCCCACTGGGTCATCGCTATCCCACTGGGTCATCGCTATCCCACTGGGTCATCACTATCCAACTGGGTCATCACCATCCCACTGGGTCATCACCATCCCACTGGGTCATCACTATCCCACTGGGTAATCACTATGCCACTGGGTCATCGCTATGCCACTGGGTCATCGCTATCCCACTGGGTCATCGCCATCCCACTGGGTCATCACCATCCCACTGGGTCATCACTATCCCACTGGGTCATCACTATCCCACTGGGTCATCACTATCCCACTGGGTAATCACTATCCCACTGGGTCATCACCATCCCACTGGGTCATCACCATCCCACTGGGTCATCGCTATCCCACTGGGTCATCGCTATCCCACTGGGTCATCACTATCCCACTGGGTCATCACTATCCCACTGGGTCATCACTATCCCACTGGGTCATCACCATCCCACTGGGTCATCGCTATCCCACTGGGTCATCGCCATCCCACTGGGTCATCGCTATCCCACTGGGTCATCACTATCCCACTGGGTCATCACCATCCCACTGGGCCATCGCTATCCCACTGGGTCATCACTATCCCACTGGGTCATCACTATGCCACTGGGTCATCACCATCCCACTGGGTCATCACCATCCCACTGGGTCATCACCATCCCACTGGGTCATCACCATCCCACTGGGTCATCGCTATCCCACTGGGTCATCGCCATCCCACTGGGTCATCACCATCCCACTGGGTCATCGCTATCCCACTGGGTCATCGCCATCCCACTGGGTCATCGCTATCCACTGGGTCATCACCATCCCACTGGGTCATCGCTATCCCACTGGGTCATCGCTATCCCACTGGGTCATCTCTATGCCACTGGGTCATCACTATGCCACTGGGTCATCGCTATCCCACTGGGTCATCACCATCCCACTGGGTCATCACTATGCCACTGGGTCATCGCTATCCCACTGGGTCATCACCATTCCACTGGGCCATCACCATCCCACTGGGTCATCGCTATCCCACTGGGTCATCGCTATCCCACTGGGTCATCGCTATCCCACTGGGTCATCACTATGCCACTGGGTCATCACTATGCCACTGGGTCATTGCTATCCCACTGGGTCATCACCATCCCACTGGGTCATCACTATGCCACTGGGTCATCGCTATCCCACTGGGTCATCACCATTCCACTGGGCCATCACCATCCCACTGGGTCATCGCTATCCCACTGGGTCATCACTATCCCACTGGGTCATCGCTATCCCACTGGGTCATCGCTATCCCACTGGGTCATCACTATCCCACTGGGTCATCACCATCCCACTGGGTCATCACCATCCCACTGGGTCATCACTATCCCACTGGGTCATCACCATCCCACTGGGTCATCGCTATCCCACTGGGTCATCACTATCTCACTGGGTCATCACTATCCCACTGGGTCATCACCATCCCACTGGGTCATCGCTATCCCACTGGGTCATCGCCATCCCACTGGGTCATCGCTATCCCACTGGGTCATCACCATCCCACTGGGTCATCACTATGCCACTGGGTCATCACTATGCCACTGGGTCATCGCTATCCCACTGGGTCATCACCATTCCACTGGGCCATCACCATCCCACTGGGTCATCACTATCCCACTGGGTCATCACTATCCCACTGGGTCATCACTATCCCACTGGGTCATCACTATCCCACTGGGTCATCACTATGCCACTGGGTCATCACCATCCCACTGGGTCATCACCATTCCACTGGGCCATCACCATCCCACTGGGCCATCACTATCCCACTGGGTCATCACTATCCCACTGGGTCATCACTATCCCACTGGGTCATCACTATGCCACTGGGTCATCACTATGCCACTGGGTCATCACTATCCCACTGGGTCATCACCATCCCACTGGGTCATCACTATGCCACTGGGTCATCACTATCCCACTGGGCCATCACTATGCCAGTGGGTCATCACCATCCCACTGGGCCATCACTATCCCACTGGGTCATCACTATGCCACTGGGTCATCACTATCCCACTGGGTCATCACCATTCCACTGGGCCATCACCATCCCACTGGGCCATCACTATCCCACTGGGTCATCGCTATCTCACTGGGTCATCACAGTCACATTTTTGTCTGATTCTGTTGCTGTAAATTGTATGCTGTGCAACTGATACTCTATCAGTGCAAAGGAGATGGTGGCATACTGGTATTATCGCTGGAATAGCAATCCAGAAACCCAAGATAATAATCTGGGAACTTGGGTTTGAATCCCACCATGGATGAAATTAAACTCAATAAAATATCTAATGATGACCATGAAACCAATGTCGATTGTCTTTAAAACCCACCTGGTTCACTTTCGGGAAGGAAATCTTCCAGCCTTACCAGGTCTGGCCTACATGTGACTGCAGACCCACAGCGATGTGGTTGGCACTTAACTGCCCCCTCAAGGGTCATTAGGGATGGGCAATAAATGCTGGCACATGAATGAATTTGAAACAAGTTATTGCGATTGTTACAACTGCAGGCTGCTCTTGATTAATGGTTTTCTCACCTTGGGAAACAAATCGCTTTGAAGAGCTGTTGTGTTGAAACCAATAATCCTTCCGAGCACACACGCACCATTTTAGGAGAAGCCAAGTCAAAACATTTGCTTGCATGGGCAATATTACAGAAAGGGTAATTTCACAGCCCCACACTCCCCCCCGGCACATTGACACAACAATGCACTGATATCAGGGCATGCCGAGTTTCCAGGTTGGGACTCTCCCTTCCAATTGGTCGGTCCTGATTGTAAATCACAGGAATTTCTTCATTGCTGGTTTTCTAAGGGAGCCATGCAGCTAGTGAGACTAGCCCCACTTCAGTACTGTTGAATGGGCCCAACCATCTTCAGCTACCTCATCAATGACCTTCCTTCCATCATCAGGTCAGAAGTGGGGATGTTTGCGGATGACGGCACAATGTTCAGCACCATTCACAACGCCTCAGATAATGAAGCAGTTCATGTCCATGTGCAGCAAAACCCGGACAATATCCAGGTTTGGGCTGACAAGTGGCCAGTTACATTCGCTCCACACAAGTGCCAGGCAATGACCATCTCCTACAAGAGAGGATCTAACTACCGCCCCTTGACATTCAATGGCATTCCCATCGCGGAATCCCCCACAATCAGCATCAATGGATTATCATTGATCAGAAACTGAACTGGACTAGCCATATTGATACTGTGGCTACCAGGACAGGTCAAAGGCTAGGAAGCCCACAGTGAGTAACTCATATCCTGATTCCCCAGAGCCTGTCCTCCAAGGCACAAGTCAGGAATGTAATGGAATACTCTCCACGTATCTGGAAGAGTGCAGCTCCAACAACGCTCAAGAAGCTCAATACCAGCCAGGACAGAGCAGCCTACTTTATTGACACTCAATTCCAGAACAATCCCTCCCTCCATCACTGGTGCACACTGGCAGCTGTGTGTACCATCTCCAAGAGGCACTGCAGGAACTCAGCAAGACTCCTGACCCATGGCAATGCCACCATTTCCCATCCAAGCCACACACCTTCCTGACTTGAATCTTATCGCCATTCTTTCAATGTCGCTGGGTGAAAATCCGGGAGCTCCCTCCCTAACAGCACTGTGGGTGTACCTACATCTCAAGGACTGTAGTGGTTCGAGACGGCGGCTCACCAGCACCTTCTCATGGGCAATTAGTGATCGGCAACAAATGCTGACCTAGCCAGCGATGTCCACAGCGATCCCTTGAATAAATGTTGTGAAGTCTCAGGCAAGCGGCCACTCGGGAGTGATGACTGTAGAAAGTGGAGCGTTATTCTCCTGATACTTTACACCTCCGACATCCCGAAGGGTCTCCCGCACCTGGCCCACAGCCGGGATGGGGTATTTATGTCCCAGAGTCCTAGGAAAGGGCAGGAGGCAGCCGGCCCCCATATCTGTGTGAATCGGACTCAGGGGAGGCCAGAGGGACTCTTGAGGCTGCTGATCCCTGGGTCTCCTGTTGGGTTACAACAAATGTCAAAAAAAATAACGGCAATGCCCTTGATAAATTGTCCAGGGACGGTGACAGTGAAGCTGAAGAATGGATTGACCTTAAATTATTAATTCAATTGGATGAACTTGTGAAGTTAAAAAGACAGGAACATATAAGGCAACAGATGGCTAACCTTTAAATACAAAGCATTAAATCAATACTATTAAATGGTTATAGTTCCACTTAAACTGGAGGAATAATATTTGGCCTTTATGTGGTTGGTGCAGGGAAATCCCAGCTGAACCATACATCAATGATGCTCACGTTGTCCAGAATGGTGTTTGGAGCATCGGAGCTGCGAGATCAATAGCGACCAGTCTTCCTGGTTTTCCTTCTACTGTTTTGATAGTCAGACAATCGGGGTTGTGGAGTAACCGTCGCAATCAATCTCCATCAATTAGACTACAACAAACACAGATATACCGGGGGAAATTTGCAAAGTTATCGGTTCCTCCCAAGCATTTTCCACTCACCACATCTTCAAATAATTTATGTGGTGGGCTGTTCGAATACAGCTTGGCCAAAATGTTCCGGCTGTTCCCGTTGACGAGATCTTCTAGTCCTGCCGATGGCGGCTCTCAGCCGGCGGTGGGTGTAAATGCCGGGTAAAATTGTCGACAGTGGCGAGACTGGATGATCCGCAAATCGTGCCATGGGCGGTGCGGAAAATCTCACCGTGTGCGCGGGATTTTCCACACAAGCCGTTGCGTGTTTTCGGAGACAGCCAACCATTGGCCGTCGGCAAGATCTTCCGGTCCGACCGTTGTCAATAGGGTTTCCCGTTGTTCGGACCCTCCGCCGTCGAGGAACCCACGGCGGGTGGTCACTGTCGACAGGACTGGAGGATCACGCCAGCGGGAACAGCTGGAAAAGTTCAGCCCTTGTCTCGGAGTCAGATTCAAGACCCGCTCCCATGACCTGGAATTTACTGCCTCGCCAGCTGTCAGGAAATCAAGGTCCCACTGAAAGTCATGCCCCTGCCACTGTGAGGCTGGGAAATCCCGGCCCACGACTGCAGTACAGAATTGAAGCCTAACCTTGCAGTGCTGTACGGAGGGAGCGCGGCACTGTTGGAGGTGCCATCTTTCAGATGAGGCATTCGAACGGGTCCCGATCTGCCTGCTCGGGTGGGTGCAAAAGACCCCCTGACACTATGTCAAAGAAGATCAGGGGAGTTGCTCCCACTCTGCTGGCCAATATCTGCCCATCAATCAGCATCACCAAAACAGGTTCTCTGCTCATAAAGCATAAATCGTTTTATTGTCACAAGTAGGCTGACAGAAACACTGCAATGAAGTTCCTGTGAAAAGCCCCTAGTCGCCACACTCCGGCTCCTGTTCGGGGAGGCTGGTACGGGAATTGAACCCGCGCTGCTGGCCTTGTTCTGCATCACAAACCAGCTGTCTAGCCCACTGAGCTAAACCAGCCCCATTATCTCATTACCGCTTGTGGGAGCTTCCTTGGAGCACATTGACCGTTCCCTTTCCTAAAACAATAACTAGGTGTCCTCTCTTTAGCTCTGAAGAGGAGCCGTATGGACTCGAAGCGTTATCTCTGTTTCTCTCCCCACCGATGCTGCCAGGACCTGCCGAATTTTGCCAGCATTTTGTTTTTATTCCAGATTTCGCGCCTCCGCAGTATTTTGCTTTTATTTACACTTCAAAAGTACTTCCTTCGCAACGTCCTGTGGGCCTGAAAAGCGCTATATAAATACAAGTCTTTCTTTAATTATACGGATCCACACTACAGCCCAGAGCAACTCGCCAAAAACAAGCTCTCCGATTTGTTTCTGTGCCAAATTCTAATCAAGCCAGCAGCTAAAAATATGATTTCTATTGCAAAAGAAAACTTACATCATCCACAACAAAGTCTCCAAAGTTACATAGAACATACAGGGCAGAAGGAGGCCATTCGGCCCATCGGGTCTGCACCGACCCACTTAAGTCCTCGCTTCCACCCTATCCCCGTAACCCAATAACCCCATCTAACCTTTTTGGACACTAAGGGGCAATTTAGCATGGTCAATCCACCTAACCTGCACGTCTTTGGACTGTAGGAGGAAACCGGAGCACCCGGAGGAAACCCACGCAGACACGGGGAGAACGTGCAGACTCCGCACAGACAGTGGCCCAGCGGGGAATCGAACCTGGGACCCTGGCGCTTAGAAGCCACAGTGCTATTCACTTGTGCTACCGTGCTGCCCAAAGTTGTTCAAAGTTACTGAAGTTGTTCAAACATTTTCATGTGAACAGCAGTGACTTGGAATAAGAAGATCTTACAGCTATGCCATGAACAATTTATTCTGAACAAACAGTTGTTACCTTATACGAGTTTCTTTATAGAACAGCAAGTTTTGGTCTGCATGCCCTGCCCATCACCTGGTGAATGCCTGGGAATAGGTGAAAGAGGTAGTTAGATAGCTTGGAGGATGGGAACAGGCAGATTCTTAGTATTGCATGGTACAATCAAAAAATGATTTTACTCAAAAGTCTACAAACTATTAGGAAAAATAAACGCAGTTTTAAGGTATTTCCTTTTGCATTGGTAAACATTAGAAATATTATATAGTTTTAAGTGGATTTAATTTAATGTTTCTGTGCCTGGAAGCGTCCTATAGTTAGATTCATGCTGGACAAAGGGGTTGGTAGTGTGGGTGTTGGTTGGTATGTGTGGGGGTTCATTACATTCCAACTGTGCTTCTATTGTGCTTAGAGAAGGCGTAAAGAATAAATAGGCCAGCAGAGATATGTGGGCCTTGCTTAGCAACTGGAACCTTGTCAAATGGAGACGTTTTTAAGTTTTAGTTCAGTTAATTTGATTGCAGTTGAAGATTGGTAGAGAAGGAGAAGGCAGTCCTGACAGCGCTGCTAGAAGCAGTTAGTTTTAGAAGGCTAAAGAGGGAATATCTATTTCAGCCTTGCTAGAAGAAAAGCTATACGATGGACTAATGGTGAAGAAAACAGATGCCGGAAAACCAAAGTCCAGTTGGTTAAGGAAACTAGAGAAATGAAGATAAGATTCCATGAAGTCTGGAGTTAATGGAACAGAGGAACTGGGACCCAGAACAGAGGAACTGGGACCCAGAAGAGATTACTGTTCAGGAAAGTCACAGAGAGTTGAAAAAGCTTTGGATCACGAGCGGCCAGATGGAAATCTGCAGGAGTGCTGAGGTTTGTGAGAAATTACTGCAGTTTGGGAGACCTATTTGAAATAATTGCGGAAATTGGTGGCTAGACCTCTGAGTTTGCATAAAATCCTTTAAGACAAAGCAAACCTGAAGGGAGTGGAGTAAAACCGGAATGTGAAACCTTGATAGAAGCAGCGGAGGGTAAGCATTATTTAAAAGATTCGAAAACGTGTCTTTTGAAAGTGGAATTTGAAATCACTTGATCAGCAAGGTGACTATAAGACAGAGGAACAACATCTCATCTTCCGGTTAGACCCGCTACAGCCTACCAATCTCAACATCAAATTCAACAACTTCAGATGATTAACTCTACCCCACCTCGATCCATTTGTTTTCGTTCCATTTCATTTTAACTGTCTTACCATTTCTTTCTTTCGTATATTTACATATAGAATTTACAGTGTAGAAGGAGGCCATTCAGCCCATCGAGTCTGCACCGGCTCTTGGAAAGAGCACCCTACCCAAGCCCACACCTCCAACATATCCCCATAACCATGTAACCCCACCCAACACTAAGGCCAATTTTGGACACTAAGGGCAATTTAGCATGGCCAATCCACCTAACCTGCACATCTTTGGACTGTGGGAGGAAACCGGAGTACCCGGAGGAAACCCACGCACACACGGGGAGAACGTGCAGACTCCACATAGACAGTGACCCAAGCTGGGATTCGAACTTGGGACCCTGGAGCTGTGAAGCATTTGTGCTATCCACAATGCTACCGTGTTGCCCACGGTTTTAGAATCATAGAATCATAGAATTTACAGTGCAGAAGGAGGCCATTCAGCCCATCGAGTCTGCACCGGCTCTTGGAAAGAGCACCCTACCCAAGGTCAACAACTCCACCCTATCCCCATAACCCCACCCAACACTAAGGGCAATTTTGGACACTAAGGGCAATTTATCATGGCCAATCCACCTAACCTGCACATCTTTGGACTGTGGGAGGAAACCGGAGCACCCGGAGGAAACCCACGCACGGGGAGGATGTGCAGACTCCGCACATACAGTGACCCAAGCCGGAATCGAACCTGGGACCCTGGAGCTGTGAAGCGATTGTGCTATCCACAATGCTACCGTGCTGCCCTTATCTTTATATATTTTTAAACCCCCCCTATCGTATCCCCCTTTCCTCACCTTTTCTCCCCTTTGCTTCTCCCTTCCCTTCCCCCCGCACATCTACATCTGTCACAGTTTACCCTCTGATGTTAGTTTCTCTGCTGTTTGGCCTTTCACACCTTTTGTTCTCTCAGGGGACTGCTACTAGCCTCCTGTTTCCTTGATTTCTGTGGCTATGACTCATCTTTCATTCTCTCACTCCACAGTGTAAATATGCCCCCATTTCTCTGCCTTATAGCCTTGACAAAGGGTCATCTGGACTCGAAACGTTAGCTCTTTTCTCTCCCCACAGTTGCTGCCAGACCTACTGAGATTTTCCAGCGTTTTCTCTTTGGTTTCAGATTCCAGCGTCCGCAGTAATTTGCTTTTATCCCAGTGGCTATAAGACTCATCGGAAGCGATATAGAGGGGAAATCCACTGACATTTACTTGGGTTCAGAGATGAGTGTGTCTTGCCACAGTCATCTTGTGTGCTTAACAGGGACTTTCTGTGTTTATGAGGGCATCGTAGTTTAAGATGTACTTTGTAATCTGTGTTAATTTTAAAATGTCTGTGTATTTGTTAAGATAAGGAGGGGGTAAAGCAGTATTATAATCCAACTTCATGTTCAATAAATGTTTTTCACTTGTTAAAACTAATTAGCCATCCTGTGACTGTTCCTCCGCTTTTTGTTAAAAAAAGTAAAAGTTACGGTCTTTTGAGCCAGCGTTCCACTCTGGGATCTTCCCATACCAGCACGGTAGCATTGTGGATAGCACAATCGCTTCACAACTCCAGGGTCCCAGGTTCGATTCCGGCTTGGGTCACTGTCTGTGCGGAGTCTGCACGTTCTCCCCGTGTGTGCGTGGGTTTCCTCCGGGTGCTCCGGTTTCCTCCCACAGTCCAAAGATGTGCAGGTTAGGTGGATTGGCCATGCTAAATTGCCATTAGTGTCCAAAATTGCTCTTAGTGTTGGGTGGGGTTACTGGGTTATGGGAATGGGGTGGAGGTGTTGACCTTGGGTCGGGTGCTCTTTCCAAGAGCTGGTGCAGACTCGATGGGCAGAATGGCCTCCTTCTGCACTGTAAAATCTGTAAAATCTATGAAAATCAACTGGGATCGTTACGGAACTTCCTCATAAAAATCGACATGTCCCATTGGGTTTCTGCCAGTGTATCTTGCCCCAACAGGGGATGTCATTACTTCAGCCGGTCTGATTGGTGTGTTTCTGTCCCAGAGATGGAGCCAGCTCTGCTGGGGGCTGAATCTAATGACGACTCCAGGAATGACACTCATACGTGACGGGTTCATTATGCAGGAGGTGGAATTTCTAAGTTACGCTGGCAGATTCAGACTGCAATAACAAGTTGGCAGCGAGGCAATGGCGCATCAGGCCTGACACCAACCCATGTCATATATTTTTATGTCTTGGAGCTGCGCCAGCGGCTGCCTCCAGGGATCTGAGACCAACGTGTGACCCTGCGCTGGCTGGCTGGCCTACCAATGAGTTGATCACAGTTGCTGACAGGCAGAACGATGCGCTTTCTAAAATTAATTTACGGGATGTGGGCGTCGCTGGTTGGGTCAGCGATTATTGCCCATCCCTAGTTGCCCTTCAGCAGGTGGTGGTGAGCTGCCTTCTTGAACCGCTGCAGTCCATGAAGTGTAGGTACACCCACTGTGCTGTTAGGGAGGGAGATCCAGGATGTTGCCCCAGCGACAGTGAAGGAACGGCCGATATATTTCCACGTCGGGATGGTGAGTGACTTGGTGGTGGGCTTCCCAGATATCTGCTGTCCTCGTCCTGCTAGATGGTAGCGGTCGTGGGTTTGGAAGGTGTTGCTATTTAAGGAATCTTGGTGAGTTGCTGCAGTGCATCTTGTAGATGGTGCACACGGCTGCCACTGTTTGTCGGTGGTGGAGGAGTTGAAGGTTTATGGAAGGAGGAACAATCAAGCGGGGCTGCTTTGTCCTGGATGGTGTTGAGCTTCTCGAGTGTTGGAGCTGCACTCATCCAGGCAAGTGGAGAGTATTCCATCGCACTCCTGATCTGTGCTTTGTAGATGTGGGCAGGCTTAGGAGAGTCAGGAAGTGAGTTAGTTATGCAGGATTCCTAGCCTCTGAGCTACTCTGGCAGCCACCGCCCATTTCTCTGGAGTGTGTAAAGTTATTACCTACACTCGTCATGCCATGAACACTCCCTGGGAACAGCCAACAGCATCTGGGAAAAGCAAAGGAAATCCCACTCTCTGAACGACCAAAAGTCATACAGGGTCTGTGCTCCATTCCCAGAGAGCTTTTGTGACTCGTATCTTGTGCAGCTCGAAGCTTCTTGAGCAGTGAAGAGCAATCTAGGCCGGTGAGTGGGCCGCAGCAGTGATCTTTCTTCACCTTAGTGAGTCGCAAGGTTGAAATTGGGGCTTGTTCACTAGCCGTGACCCCATGAATAAGATTAAATACATTTAATACACGCTGAATATTTCATAACGGGTTATACAAAATGTTTAATCATTTATACACAAATAGAACTTTCATCAACTTCAAATGAGTAAAACAAAAGGAATATTTCCGCTTGTTTGGACAGAGAGGGGGCGCACGGCTCCCACAGTCAGTGTTGTGAGCAATCAGCACAGATCTCACTCACCCTCGCTTTACCTGCGGGTCACTTCAGTCATTCTCCAGGAAAAAAAACTACGCGTCAACGAAATGCCTCATGGGCCGCGCTCCGAACCCGGATGGCCCCTGGGGTGCAGGCTGCCCACCACTGTTCCCGAACTTTGAGGCCCCAATGGGTTCGTCCAATGAAAAACCACCCCGCCATACACCTGCACTTGCTGTCGGCCCTCGAAATGTTCATATGAATGGCATGAGCAGCAGCTCCCAAGGCAAAAGCTGAAGTGACACCTGCCTTGTTACTCTCTTGGCGTAGCATAAGCGGCTTCCTTGATGTTCGCTCTGACAAAGGAAGGTTCCGACATGGAGATGACTTCAACATGTTTATTGAACTATTTACAATTCTCCTACTCGGATTCGCCACTACTGTTAATCCTTCTATAGCTACTCAGACAGACGAACCAGTCTGCTACAATCCACGTGGTGGGTGTGATGTTCAATCAACCCTGTGTCTGTACTCACTGAGTGTCTCCACTGGAAAGAGGAAGATCATGTGTGCTGTGCCCTTTATTTATGGGTTGGTGTAATGCCCCCCCTGTGGTAGTGTCACCTATGTGTGTATCATGAATGCCCATTGGTCATGTCCTATCTAACTGACCTATTGGTTGAGTGTCTGTGTGTCATGTCTCTGGTGCTCCCTCTAGTGTCTAGCTAGTCTACATGTACTTACATTAATCCCTTGTGTATCTATAGTGATGCATATCACCACAACACCCACCTCTGGACCACCAGGAATGGCATGGCGCTGATTAAGTCCTGTCTCTCGCGTATTTTTTTGTGACTGTTATCCATGAGAACTTGGCTTTGTGATTTCAATTTGATTTTGGTACGATGTTCCAGTTCGTGAGGAGTGAAATGTTGGATTTAGAGTCATAGAACGGTCATAGAATGGTTACAGCACAGAGGGAGATCATTCAGTCTTTCATGTCGGATCTCTGCAAGAGCGACCCGGGGAGATGCGCAGTTGGCGGCACCCGCAGTCACAAGGTTTGCCGGTTCAAGTCCCGCTCCGGGACCCAAGCGCAGAAATGAAGGCTGATGGTGCTGAGGGAGGGAGTGCCGCACAGCTGGAAGTGCTGCCGTTGAGATTAAACATTTAATCGAGTTCACGCCGACCAGCTCGAGTGAGTGAAGATCTCACGCCACCATTTTGAAGAATAGGGGGGTTCCACCTGGGGTTCTGGAAAATACTTACTCCCTCAATCAATATCACAAAAATAGGTCATCAGTCCTCATCACGTTGTGGGACCTTGCTGTCCCCAAATTGGTTTCTTCCATCACTAGTCCAATGATGACCATTGCCGATTGACTGGAAAACCCATCTGGTTCACTAATGTTCTTTCGGGAAAGAAATCTGCCATCCTTACCCTGGTCTGGCCTCCATGTGGCTCCAGACCCACAACAATGTGTTTGATGCTTAAGTAACCCCTGAAATGGGCCAAGCAAACCACTCAGTTCAAGGGCATTGGAGATGGGCAAATGTTGGCCTTGCGTCAGACGGCCACATCCCACAAAAGATTTATTTTTTAAACCTTTCAAAAGTAATTCCTCGGCTGTGAAGTGCTTTTGGATGTACAGCAGTCCTGAAAGGTGTTCGAATAAATGGGAGCCTTTCTTTCTTTTCTGTATTGGATTTCACTGAGGGAGTGCTGCATTGTCAGAGGTACAGGTTAAGGTAAGGTCCGCTTGCCTGACTACGATGACAGAAAACACCCCGCAGCCCTCCACCAAACAGTGTCAGGAGCTCTTGCTGTATTCCCACCAGAATTCATTCCTCAACGTAACATCTGGAGAAGTGAAATATCTGGTCATTCAATCATCAGCTGCTTGTGGGATCTGACTGTGTGCAAATTGCAACACTTACCTACAACTTGGAAGTAAAAACCAATGAAGTACTGTTGCGATTTGGAAACAAAGACAGCCGGTGTGGGCTCAGGGAGTTCTAACCGCAATCGATGTGATGATCACTTGGTGATTTTGATTGAGGCTCTAATATTGAGCAGGAGGATGGGGAGAAGTCCACTCTTCTTGATCAAAATAGCACCGGCATCTTTTGGGGCAGGTGGAGCTTTGGTATAACATCCTGTGCACAAAACAGCACCAAAGGCAGTCCCTGAATATTGCAACGAGAGCATTAATCTAGATTCTGCTTTGGAATCACTTGGAACACCGACTCAAGGCAAAAATCCTGTCAACAGAACCACTGTTTAATTGTGAGGTGTATGAGCTAAATCCCACTTGGACTGCTCATGGTTAATTCTAGTCAACTGGCTCTGGGAGTGATATCCTGGCCTTGGAGTGTGCATTGACGAAAACAACCAGAGTGTGTCGAAGGAGAAGGCAGCTGATCCAAGGGGGGAAATGACAATGTAGAACATGGTCGAGGTGAAACATTCTTGAGGTTTCCAAAATCTCAAAAAGGTGTGGATGAACAGACTACAAACTTCATAAGCAGAGTCCCGGGGGCCAGCTCAGAAAAGGAAGGTAAACAATTCAAGGTGAGAGTCATAGGATAGAATCATTAGACCGCAGAAAAGAGGCCATTCAGCCCATCGAGTCTGCACCGACACTCTGAAAGGGACCCAAGTTGGGGTCAGGCCTCCACCCTATCCCCTTAACCCAGCAACCCCACCTAGCCTAACCTTCAAGGCACTAAGGGCCAATTTATCATGGCTGATCCACCTAACCTGCACATCACTGGACTGTGGGAGGAAACCGGAGCACCCGGAGGAAACCCAGGCAGACACGGGGAGGATGTGCAGACTCCACACAGACAGTGACCTGAGGCCGGAATCGAACCTGGGACCCTGGCGCTGTGAGGCAGCAGTGCTAACCACAGTGCCGCCCTCTTGTTTCAGATTCCAGCATCTGCAGAATTTAGCTTTCACTGTGATGGAACATGTTACCTGGTCCGGCCATGTCGGCAAATTCAAACGGGAGGAGAATCGTTATCTCTCCAGGAAGGAGTGATTGAGAGGGATCGGGGATATATTATGGAGGGTTTTACCTTTCTACGTCAGCCACAGTAATCTTTCCGAGTGCCGTACATCACTACATTCCTCTTCAGGTACTGCTGCCAAGAGCGGAAGCAGGTAGTGACACTGCTACTCCCAGCCACAATGGGGATAATTGAATAAAAACCACACCCAAAGACCACAAGTACTGGAAGTGACGGAGATTAACATTACACAGTGTTTGCTACAATTCTCTCACTAACTACATTTTGATGGATAAATACACAAGTTACATGAGGTAATTGTCTCCCACTGCACTGTAGAACTACAGAACGAGACCATTTGGCCAGCTCTCTGCAACAGCAACTCAGCTAGTCCACACTCCCCCCACCTCCCTTTCAATATAATCCTATAATTTTCTTTCAAAAGATAATTACAAAGTTCCCTTCTGAAGGACTGTCACCACCACAATCGCAGGAGGTTCAATCGGGTCTATTTGCTGCTTCATAAGGTTTCCCCACATGTCACAATTGGCTCTTCTGCCAATCACCTCATTCTCGCTCCTTCTGTCAATGGGGTCGGTCTTCTCCCCGTCTATGTTGTCACATCTCCTCTCGACCTTCTCTTGTTGGAGGGGGACCAATCCCAGTTTCTCCACAAGGCTGAAGTTCCTCAATCCTCGAACCAGTCTCAAAATCTTTTCTGGAACCCCCTTCTCAAGACTTCACCTCCTTGCTAAAGTGTGGCGCCCAGAAGTGGATGCAATACCACATGAGCTTTTCTTCACGTAACTTCCTTCCTCCTTTACTCTGGGCCCCTATTGATAAAAGCCCAGGATGATTTATCAACTGCTCCCTCAACCTGTGATGCCACATTCAATGACTTGCGCACCCAGGGCCTGAACTCCCTTTCGAGAATTGTGTCCCTTTTTTATATCGCATCTCCATTTCCTTCTTAGCATAATGACTCACTTCACACTTCTCCGTATTAAATTTCATCTGTCGCTTGTTTATCCATTGCACCAATCTGTCTTCTTGGAATTCTACGCTATCCCCCTCACAATTCACAATGCTACGAGGAAGTGCAAGGTCCTAACATTGGTCCCTGGGAACTCCACTTCCCCCCTCAAGTCGAAAAGACGGCCATCAACCCCATTTTCTGTCATCCAGCCGAGGTAATGTATATCCTTTAATTCCACAAGCTCTAATTTTGTTGACAGGGCTGTTTTATCAAATGCCTTTTGGAAGTCAATGTACACCACATCAACCCTCTCCATTAGCACAATTTTCTCTTAACAAATCTTTCAATCGACCTTAATTAAACTATGCTTGCCCAAGAGACTGTGAATAATCCAGGATAAAATCATCTCCAAATGCTACCGAACTACCAAGGTTAGGCAGGCTATCCTGCTGTCCTGGACTTATCCATTTTTGAACATGGGTGCAGCATTTGCAATCCTCCAGTCCTCTGGCACCACCCCGTATCTAAAAAGGATTGGTCAGCCCGTGGAATTCGTTACCACAGAAAGCAGTACGTTTTCAAAATGTGGTTAGAATCATTGAATTTGCAGTGCAGAAGGAGGCCATCTGGCCCATCGGGTCTGCACCGGCCCTTGGAAAGAGCACCCTACCCAAGCCCACACCCCCACCCTATCCCCGTAGCCCAGTAACCCCACCAAACCTTTTTTTTTGGACACTAAAGGCAATTTTGCACAGCCAATCCACCTACCCTGCGCATCTTTGGACTGTGGGAGGAAACCGGAGCACCCAGATGAAACCCACGCAGACACGGGGAGAACATGCAGACTCCGCACAGACAGCGACACAGACCAGGAATCAAACCTGGAACCCTGGAGCTCTGAAGCAACTGCGCTAACCCTATGCTACCATGCCACCCAAGATCTGCCTGGTTAGATCTAGCACTTGGGGTGATGAGTTCAAGGGATATAATAGGGAGGGGGGAGGTGGGCTCAAGCTATTGAATTGGATGATCAGCCATGATCATAATGAATGGTGGAGCAGGCTCGAAGGGCCGAATGGCCTCCTCCCGCTCCTATTTTCTATCTTTCTATTAATGAATATGAGCAGTATCTTGCCAATTTCCACTGTTACTTCCCGAAGCATCGTCAGAGGCATCCCATCTGGTCCTGGTATCTTACCGACTGTAATTACAGTCAGTTCTTCTAATATCTCTATCAATGTTTAGCCCATCTAATGTCTCGGTTACCTCCTTCTCCACTATGACTTTGGCAATATTTTCTTCCTTGGTAAAGACAGGTGTAAAGTACACATATAATACCCCAACAATGCCCCTGTCTCCATGGGTAAATCTCCTTGTATGTCCCTACTCAGCCCCATCTCTTGTTTTACTTCTCTTTTACTATATGCGTGTCATAATAATAATCATTTGTTGTCACAAATCGGCTTCAATGAAGTTACTGTGAAAAGCCCCGAGTCGCCACATTCCGGCGCCTGTTTGAGGAGGCCGGTGCGGGAATTGAACCCACGCTGGTGGCCTTGTTCTGCCTGAAAAGCCAGCTGTTTAGCCCACTGTGCTAAACTAGCTGTCGGAGATTTTTGGATTTTTTTCCATGTTACCTGCTGATTTTTTTCTCATAAATCTCTCTTTTTCTCTCATTTTCACCTCCTGTCTGAACATTGTCTTCAGCCTGATTCTCGCTCTGTAATCCCATTCACCTCCCCCCCCCCATTGCAAATTGGCCTTCCCTCCAATGAATCATTTTGACTTTAAATGCTCTTAATCCGTTTCCACCGCTAACCTTCGAACCTACGGCTGCTGTCCTCCGAACCTGCCCAGCCTACACCCGACCCATTTGACCAACTCACTCCCCAATACGGGAAAGGAATCCAGGAATACCCCCTAACTCATTGAGCCAGCAACATACTGATGGAGAAAATTCAATGGAAGGCACTCTGGAAACTCTCCCTCGTCTCTGTCCATCACGTTGTTACTATCCCAGTTTATATTCGGAGAACTGATTTGGCAGTGTCCACCTGGTGTAGGACGCAGCCTTGTTCATGAGGAATTTCCTACCACGTACTGACATTCTGCATTGTTGGCTATGGCTGAACACAAATCTCTCCCACTCTTGCTGCGCACCACGTCTCCATTCGGAAGGTTTATCGGACCGATTATCAACCTGCTTGGCCAATGTCATTAATGCTTCTTCCGTGGCCAACAGGTCCGGGAGGAGGACTTCAGCCAAGAGGCGGCGGGGGGGGGGGGGGGGGGGGGGGGACGACACACACATCCAGAGGGGCCACAAGCTCTCCCACTCCCCCAGCATGGTATCACAGCGGTTAGCACTGTTGCCTCACAGTGCCAGGGTCCCAGGTTCGATTCCCCGGCTTGGGTCACTCTCTGTGCGGAGACTGCACGTTCTCCCCGTGTCTGCGTGGGTTTCCTCCGGTTTCCTCCCACAAGTCCCGAAAGACGTGCTGTTATGAATCGGACATTCTGAATTCTCCCTCTGTGTGCCCGAACAGGAGGTGGAGTGTGGCGACTAGGGGCTTTTCACAGTAACTTTATGGCAGTGTTAATGTAAGCCTCCTTGTGACAATAAAGATTATTATTATAATTATTATCATCCATAGCTTTTCCACCTCTCTTGAAAACGTATCCTTCTGTATTTTTACTGACTAGCCAAAGACCTGGAATACATCCAATAGAAATCAACCTGTTTTTAACCAGGATGCCTTGCTCTAGTTACAGTCACTCATTGCGTTTGCTGTAGTTTGCAGAGACTTTTTGTAAATAGACTCTGTAGACTGTCGCAGTGCACTGTTTTAACAGACTCTGTTGAATGAATAGGCTTTCTTTGACTAAAATACTGCTGTGATTCCTCCTTTAATTCCCACCTACCCTCCTTCCCCCATCTCATGGGAATGTACCTTGGATTGTACCTGAGCCAAGAAACAGGTAACACTCCAATTGTAGCCATGATGTGGAGATGCCGGCGTTGGACTGGGGTGAGCACAGTAAGAAGTCTTACAACACCAGGTTAAAGTCCAACAGGTTTGTTTCAAACACGAGCTTTCGGAGCACGGCTCCTTCTTCACCTGAAGAAGGAGCCGTGCTCCGAAAGCTCGTGTTTGAAACAAACCTGTTGGACTTTAACCTGGTGTTGTAAGACTTCTTACTGTACTCCAATTGTAAGCGGGGATGTAGTATAGTGTTGCAAAGCTAACAGGATTGAAGCTGAGGAGAAAAGGCAACAAAGGTTGGGCGGTCTATCATGATGGAGAGAGCGGGGGAAGAGAAACAGAACAAGATAATTCCTTTTTTTTACAAATTTAGAGTACCCAATTATTTTTTTTCCAATTAAGGGGCAATTTAGCGTGGCCAATCCACCTAACCAGCACATCTTTGGGTTGGGGGGGCTGTGGTGGTATGATTAGCATAGCTGCCTGCCATTGGTGCAGAACACCGGCTTACCATTGGCCCTGGTCGGTCATGTGCCTCTTGACCGGTTGGTTGAGACCAGTCATGTGACGGCTCCCTGATTGGTCGAGAGGCTGAGTTAACCCCGCCTCCAGGGTGGGGTATAAATACCCAGTACTCCCGGCGGTCGTCCTTCTACTGTAATCGACCGCAGGGCTAACATCTAGTAGATTAAAGCCGTACTTTTGTTCAGCAACTCGTCTCGCGTTCAATTGATGGTACATCAGGGGCGAAACCCACGCAGACACGGGGAGAATGTGCAAACTCCACATGGACAGTGACCCAGGGCCGGGATTCGAACCCGGGTCCTCGGTGCCGTAGTCTCCGTGCTAACCACTACGTCACCGTGCTTCCCCGAACAAGATCATTCTTGGAAAAGAGTCACACCGGAACTTGAAACATTTACTCGGTTTCTCTCCCCAAAGATGTCACCAGACCTTTTCCAGAATGTTCTGTTTTGCTTTAGAACAAGGTCAATCCCTCAAGAGCATGGCCATCAACTTGGATACAATGCAGTATGCTGTCGCCGTGACCACGGAGAGAGTGCACTGACATGTCTAATATGGTCAATCAAATAGAACTGGGGTTCAAGAGCATAAAGCCATCGGTGAAAGGACAGGGAAAGAAATTGAATTTCCACAGCACCTTTCACCACCACAGGACAGCCGCAGCACAAAGTTACAACCAATGAAGTATTTTTTGAAGGATGCTCAATGTTGCAGGCAAGTGTGAGGTGATGCATTTTGCAGGGGCAGGAGGGGGCTAACTCGGCCAGGGAATACACAATGAACTGTAGTATGCTCGGAAGTACAGAGGACCAAAGGGACCTTGGGGTGCATGTCCATAGATCCCTGAAGTCAGCAGGACAGGTAGATAAGGCGATTAAGAAGACATATGGGATACTTGCCTTTATCTGTCGAGGCATAGAATATTAGAGCAGGGAGGTTATGCTGGAGCTGTATAAAACACTGGTTAGGCCACAGCCAGAGCACTGTGTGAAGATCTGGGCCGGGATTCTCCCCTACCTGCCGGCCGGGGGGTCCCGGCGGGATGGAGTGGCGTGAACCACTCCGGCGTCGGGCCGCCCCATAGGTGCAGAAGTCTCCGCACCTTTAGGGGCCAAGCCCTCACATTGAGGGGCTAGGCCCATGCCGGAATGGTTCACGCTCCACCGGCTGGCGTAAACAGCCTTTGGCGCCATGCCAGCCGGGGCCGAAAGGACATCGCCAGCCGGGGTAAATCCGCGCATGAGCCGGAGCGTCAGCGGCATGCGCAGGGGAGGGGGTCTCTTATGACCATGGCGAAGGCAGAAGAAAAAGAGTGCCCCGACGGCACAGGCCCGCCCGCCGATTGGTGGGCCCCAATCGCAGGCCAGGCCACCGCAGGGGCACCCCCCGGGGTCAGATCGCCCCGCGCCCCCCCCAGGACCCCGGCGCCCTCCCACGCCGCCAATCCCGCCGAGAGAGGCTTGTCAGCGACAGGACTTCGGCCCATCGTAGGCCGGAGAATCGCCTCGGGGGGCCCGCTGACCCGCATGGCGCAATTCCCGCCCCCCGCCGAATCCCGGGTGGCGGAGAATTCGGGACATGGCGGGGGCGGGATTTACGCCGACCCCAGGCGATTCTCCGACCCGGTGAGGGGTCAGAGAATCCCGCCCCTGGTCTCCACACTATAGAAAGAATCTGATTGCAGTGGAGAGGGTGCAGGAGAGATTCACCAGAATGTTGCCTGGGATGGAGGGTTTCAGCGACAGAGACACTGGATAGGCTGGGGTAGATTTCCCTGGAGCAGAGAAAGCGGAGGGGGGGGCTTTTTGAGGTATATAAAATGATGAGGGGCATAGATAGGAAGAGACTTTCCCCTTAGTTGAGAGGTTAATAATAGTAATCTTTATTAGTGTTACAAGTAGGCTTACATTAACACTGCAATGAGGTTACTATGAAAATCCACTAGTCGCCACATTCCGGCGCCTGTTCGGGTACACGGAGGGAGAATTCACCGAACACGCATGTTTTTTGGGCCTTACGGGATGAAACCGGAGCACCCGGAGGAAACCCACGCAGACACGGGGAGAATGTGCAGACTTCGCACAGACAATCACCCAAGCTGGGAGTCTAACCCGGGCCTCTGACGCTGTGAAGCAACTGTGCTAACCATTGCCCACCAATAACCAGGGGACATAGAATTAAGATCAGGGCAGGAGAAGCATCGAGATGAGAATCTGAAACACCCCAGCACACAAGGCTGGGGACAGAATGCTGGAAAATGGAGGTAGAGTAGATACGTGGTGGAAGGCCGGCTCAGACACGCTGGGCCGAAAGACCTCTTTCTGTACTGCTGCAAAGTGCACAGCAAGATCCCACCGAGTGGCCATGGCCAGAGATTGGGGTGGCAGTCGATGAAGAACTGACAGACGCCTTTTCTCCGCTTGATCCTTTAGAAAATGAGAGGCTGCTGCTTCAGACAGGACTCGCGGTTGTGAAACTGGCTTCCCGAGCCGGGAGGAGGGAGTTTGGAGGATTAGAGAAGAGCTGGGAACGTGCCGAGGATGCATCCTGCACGGATGTTAATGAGTGGCTTCAGAGAGACCTGGAGCCCAATGTCCAATGTGCTCTCACACACACATCGTACCCCACCCCCCACCCCCTCCCCCCCCCCCCCCCGCCACACACACTGCAACACACACCCCCACACACACCGCACAACCCCCCACACACACACTGCAACACACACCCCCACACACACCGCACAACCCCCCACACACACACACTGCAACACACACCCCAAACACACCGCACACCCCCATACACACAAATCCCCACACACACCGCACACCCCCATACACACACACTGCAACACCCTCCCCCCACACACACCGCACACCCCCATACACACACTGCAACACACCACACACCCACACACACACCGCACACCCCCATACACACACACCCCCACACACACCGCACACCCCCATACACACACACTGCAACACCCACCCCCACACACACCACACAACCCCCCACACACACACACCGCAACACACACCCCACACACACCGCACATCCCCATACTCACACTGCAACAACCCCCCCCACACACACCGCACACCCCCATACACACACAGCAACACACCCCCACACACACCGCACACCCCCATACACACACTGCAACACACCCCCACACACACCGCACATCCCCATACTCACACTGCAACACACCCCCACACACACCGCACACCCCCATACACACACTGCAACACACCCCCACACACACCGCACACCCCCATACTCACACTGCTACACCCCCCCACACACACACACCGCACACCCCCATACACACACTGCAACCCCCCCCCCCCCACACACACCGCACACCCCCTAACACACACTGAAACCCCCCCACACACACCGCACACCCCCATACACACATTGCAACACACCCCCACACACAACGCACACCCCCATACACACACTGCAACACACCCCCACACCCCCATACACACACCCCCATACACACACTGCAACACCACAGCCACCCCCCCACCACACACACTGCACCCCCACCCACACCCGCACACCCCCACACACACAAACACCACACCCACACCCCCCAACCACACACTGCACCCCCCACACACCTCAACACCCCACACACCTCACCCACCCCACACACTCACACACCTCACCCCCCACACACACCGCACACCCCCATACTCACACTGCTACACCCCCCCACACACATACACCGCACACCCCCATACACACACTGCAACCCCCCCCACACACACCGCACACCCCCTAACACACACTGCAACCCCCCCACACACACAGCACACCCCCATACACACACTGCAACACACCCCCACACCCCCATACACACACCCCCATACACACACTGCAACACCACAGCCACCCCCCCACCACACACACTGCAACCCCACCCACACCCGCACACCCCCACACACACAAACATCACACCCACACCCCCCAACCACACACTGCATCCCCCCACACACCTCAACCCCCCACACACCTCACCCACCCCACACACTCACACACCTCACCCCCCACACACACACCTCACTCCCCCCACACACACACCACACCCCCACCCCCTCACCACCCCACACACACACACCTCACCCTCCACACATCTCAACCCCCCCACACACACCTCACCCTCCCACACACACCTCACCCCCCACACACACACCTCACCCCCAGCCCCTCACGCCCCCACATACCTCACCACCACACATCTCACACCTCCACCCACACACGCATCACCCCCAGCCCCTCACCCCCCACACATACACCTCACCCCCAGCCCCTCACCCCCCCACACACCTCACCCACCACACACCTCACCCCCCCACACACACTCACCTCAACCCCCCCCACACACACCACACCCCCAGCCCTTCACTCCCCCACACATACACCTCACTCCCAGCCCCTCACCCCAACACACTCACACCTCACCCCCAACACACTCACACCTCACCCCCAACCCCTGACACCCTATATACATACCTCACCCCCAGCCCCTCGCCCCCCAACACACACACCTCACCCCCAGCCCCTCACCCCCACACATACAACCCACCCCCAGCCCCTCACCCCCCAACACACTCACACCTCACCCCCAGCCCCTCACCCCCCAACACAGACACACCTCAGCCCCAGCCCCTCACACCCCACACACACACCTTACCCCCCGAACACACGCACAACCCACCCCCAGCCCCTCCCCCCCACACACCTCACCCCAGCCCCTCACACACACAGACAACTCACCCCCAGCCCCTCCCCCCACACACAGACACCCCACCCCAGCCCCTCCCCCCCACACACACAGACCTCTCACCCCCAGCCCCTCAAACCCCACACACACCTCACCCCCCCCGCCCCTCCCCCTCCACACCTCACCCCCAGCCCCTCACCTCTCCACACACACACACCGCACAACCTGCCCCTCACACCCCTATATACATACCTCACCCCCAGCCCCTCACCCCCCCACACACACACACCTCACCCCCAGCCCCTCACCCCCCCACACACACCTGAACCCCAGCCTCTCACCCCTCACACACACCTCACCCCCAGCCCCTCACCCCCCCACACACACCTCACCCCCAGCCTCTCACCCCTCACACACACCTCACCCCCAGCCCCTCACCCCCCCACAGACACCTCACCCCCAGCCCCTCACCTCTCCACACACACACACCGCACAACCTGCCCCTCACACCCCTATATACATACCTCACCCCCAGCCTCTCAACCCCCCACACACACACACCTCACCCCCAGCCCCTCACCCCCCCACACACACCTCATCCCCAGCCCCTCACCCCCCAAATGCACCTCACCCCCAGCCCCTCACCCCCCACACGCACCTCACCCCCCACACCTCACCCCCAGCCCCTCACCCCCACACACACCTCACCCCCAGTCCCTCACCCCCCACACACACCTCACCCCCAGCCCCTCACCCCCCCACACACACCTCACCCCCAGCGCCTCATCCCCCCACATACACCTCACCCCAGGCCCTCACCCCTCCATACACACACACCGCACAACCTGCCCCTCACACCCCTATATACATACTTCACCCCCAGCCTCTCACCCCCCACACACATACACCTCACCCCCTGCCCTCACCCCCCACACACACCTCATCCCCAGCCCCTCACCCCCCACACGCACCACACCCCTAGCCCCTCACCCCCCACACGCACCTCAGCCCCCACACCTCACCCCCAGCCCCTCACCCCCACACACACACACCTCACCCCCTGCCCCTCACCCCCCACACACACCTCACCCCCAGCCCCTCAACCCCACACACACCTCACCCGAGCCCCTCACCCCTCCACACACACACACCGCACAACCTGCCCCTCACACCCCTATATACATACCTCACCCCCAGCCACTCACCCCCCACACACACACCTCACCCCCAGCCCCTCACCCCCACACACACACACCTCACCCCCAGCCCTTCACCCCCCCCACACACACCTCACCCCCAGCCCCTTAACCCCCCCCACACACACATACCTCACCCCCCCCACACACACCTCACCCCAGCCTCTCACCCCTCCACACACACACACCGCACAACCTGCCCCTCACACCCCTATATACATACCTCACCCCCAGCCTCTCACCCCCCACACACACACCTCACCCCCCACACCTCACCCCCCCCACACACACACCTCACCCCCCACACCTCACCCCCAGCCCCTCACCCCCCCCACACATACACCTCACCCCGAGCCCCTCACCCCCCCACACACACACACACCTCACCCCCAGCCCCTCACCCCCCCCACACACACCTCACCCCCTCACACACACCTCACCCCCAGCCCCTCACCCCCCCACACGCACATCACCCCCAGCCCCTCACCCCCCCCCCCCACACACACACCTCACCCCCACACCTCACCCCCAGCCCCTCACCCCCCCCCCCCCACACACACACACCTCACCCCCAGCCCCTCACCCCCCCCACACACACACCTCACCCCCAGCCCCTCAACCCCCCCCCCCACACACACACAGCTCACCCCCAGCATCTCCCCCCCCCCCCCCCACAGACAATATGTGGAAAAACAAATCCCCCATTCCCAACTCTGCTACAAATTCCAAGTCACCTTTTTATTAAATCGTCTTGAACTGGTTTAAAAAATATATATTTTCCCCAATCCCATTATTCCCAAAAGACATGGGGGGAGGGGGGTGGGAGTAGGGGTGGAGGTGGAGACAGGGGAGGGGGTTAAAAGTGAGGTTGATGGCAATGAGACCCACACGGGGGGGGGGGGGAGAAATGTATATATATTTATATCCCATTCCCCCAAAGTAGTCCAGGCTGACCAGCTCGCCCCGGCCGGCTCCAGACAGCAATGAATGGTTTGGCGAGGGGACTATCTGCTTTGGAAGGCAATGCACCAGTTCATCGGTGTTCAATATGCAGTGTTCTGCGAGGGGAGGGGACTGAATCGCCGGAGGGCTGTGTGGACACTTGCAGGCACCGATTGCATCAAAACTGCCCTCCCCAAAAGCAAGCCAGGAACCGAGTGCAGAAAACAAACAAAGTCACATTTGGTTCGAGCCCGTGTGTGTGTGTATGAGAGAGAGAGAGAGAGAGAGCAAACTGATACAGCAAGCCCAATCTGGGCAGCAGAGATATTTACAAACAGGGCAGAATCCTGGGGAAACTGACACCCGCATCAAAAGTGACAAATGACAAATACAGGAGGTAATGGGGACATCAAGAGAAAAAGTGTGGGAAGGGGAGGGGGTATAGGAGCCTCCACGCCTCACAGCCCCCTTGTTTACCCCCTCCTGTCCATTCAAAAGCATCCAGGCACGTCCAAGATCCCATCAATGTCACACACACACACACAGCGAAGAAACTGAGAAGCACAGAGAGAATCTCTCTCTTCCCTTCAAACGCTCCTTCTAAATTCAACCTCAGAAATATTGCTGCCCGCAGGAAATCACACACACACAGACAGAAAGCCAGAATATAATAAACTTTTGTAGACAGGGAAATTCACCCACCGTGAAACTGGTTCTTGCAGCCCTCCTCACCTGGAGCTGGCAATGCGATAGAAACACATTGAGGAGGGAGGGAAGGGAGGGGGAGTAGCTGGGTCGGTGCAAGAGGCACACAAGTAGTCAAGTCACGTCCCTCCCATTACAATGACAGGAAGGTGGAATTTATGGATTTTCGTTCCCTTCAGCTCCCTCCCTCCCCCCCCCCCCCCCCCCTCCTCTCCCCGGATCCAATCTCCCCAAAGACTAAACCTATTTTGCACGGCAGGGCAGGAGTTTTTGGGATGTAACCACAGGGGAAACCAACATCCTCACCCTCACCCCCCACCCCCAAAAGCTGTCGGGTCGACATGCATCCAATTTAGCCACACTCCGTTGTGGTGGTGGGGGGGGGGGGGATGTGTCAATAAAAGGTCTTGGAAATAAAGCGATTTGCGGGGCTGCACAGGGATCTGAAAACACCATCCAGTCTCACACAGAAGCAAAACAGGGAAAATAGGACCAGGAGGAGGCCATTCGGCCCTTCGAGCCTGCCGCACCATTCATTATGATCCTGGCTGGTCACCCCCAACTCAGTGACCTGTTCCCGCTCTCTCCCCCCCCCCCCCCCCATTTCCTTCCATCCCTTCGGTCTCAAGAGCTCTATCTAACTGCCTCTTGAAAACGTACATCGGTTCAGAAGTGGGCAATTTAGCCCTTCGAGCCTGCTCCGCCATTCAATCAGATCATGGCTGATCTCTTCCTGGTCTCACATTCAACTCGCCGCCTATTCCTCATATCCCTTTTACTGATTTGTATCAGAAATATATCTATCTCCTTCTTGAAACCATTTAGTGATTCAGACTCCACCGCGCTGTGGGAAATCGAGTTCCACAAATTCATCACCCTCTGCGAGAAGTAGTTCCTCCTCAATGTTAAATCTACCCACCTCTCAAAAATTTAGAGGAAATGTACGAGGCAGGTTGCCAGGGGAGGCTGTGGAAGCAGATACATTAACAGCGTTCAAAAAACTTATCAGCAAATATGTGAATAGGATGGGTATAGAGGGATAAAGCACGAGGAAGTGCTGAGGGTTTGGGCCAAGGGTGGTATCATGACCGGTACAGGTTTGGAGGGCCGAAGGGCCTGTTCCTGTGCTGTATTGTTCTTGCTTGACTCTGCTCCCGTGTCCACATTTCTGTCCTTGGCCTGCTGCAATGTTCCAGTGAAGCTCAACGCAAACTGGAGGAACAGCACCTCATCTTCCAATTAGACACGTTACAGCCTTCTGGACTTAACATGGAGTTCAACAACTTCAGATGATTAGCTCTATCCCACCTCAACCCCTTTGTTTTCATTCCATTTCATTTTCACTCCGCTCCGAGGTCCCCACCTGCTTCAAGAAGACCATTATCATACTTGTGCCAAAGAAGAACCAGGCAACGTGCCTCAATGACTACCGCCCGGTGGCCCTGAGATCAATTGTAATGAAATGCTTCGAGAGGTTGGTCATGAAGTGCATCAACTCCATACTCCCAGAATGCCTAGATCCACTGCAATTCGCATACAGCTGCTGCAACCGGTCCACAGCAGACGCCATCTTCCTGGCCCTACACTCATTTCTAGAGTATCCCGACAACAAGGACTCCTACATCAGACTCCTATTTATTGACTACAGCTCTGCCTTCAACACCATAATCCCAGCCAAGCTCATAGCAAAGCTCCAAACTCTAGGACTTGGCTCCTCCCTCTGAAACTGGATCTTCGACTTTCTCACCCACAGACCACAATCAGGAAGAATGAACAACACCTCCTCTATAATAGTCCTCAATACCGGGGCCCTGCAAGGCTGCGTACTTAGCCCCCTACTCTACTCCCTGTACACACACAACTGTGTGGCAAAATTTAGTTCCAACTCCATCTACAAATTTGCTGACGACACAACCATTGTGGGTCGGATCTTGAATAACGACGAGTCAGCATACAGGAGGGAGATAGAGAACCTAGTGGAGTGGTGTAACGACAACAATCTCTCCCTCAATGCCAGCAAAACTAAAGAGCTGGTCATTGACTTCAGGAAGCAAAGTACTATACACACACACACCTGTCAACATCAGAGATGGAGATGGTCAGCAGTTTCAAATTACGAGGAGTGCCCATCACCAAAAATCTGTCCTGGTCCACCCACGTCGACGCGACCATCAAGAAAGCACAACAGCGCCTATACCTCCTCAGGAAACTAAGGAAATTCGGCATGTCCACACTGACTCTTACCAGCTTTTACAGATGCACTATAGAGAGCATCCTATCGGGCTGCATCACAGCCTGGTATAAAAACTGCTCAGCCCAAGACCGCAAGAAACTTCAAAGAGTCGTGAAGACAGCCCAGTCCATCACACAAACATGCCTCCCATCCATTGACTCCATCTACACCTCCCGCTGCCTGGGGAAAGCGGGCAGCATAATCAAAGACCCCTCCCACCCGGCTTACTCACTCTTCCAACTTCTTCCATCGGGCAGGAGATACAGAAGTCTGAGAACACGCACGAACAGACTCAAAAACAGCTTCATCCGATGCCACTGTCTATGGATTTACATTATTTACCCTGTGTTGCCCTATTATGTATTTTCTTTTTCTTTTCTTTTCAAGTACTAAATTATCTGTTTGAGCTGCTCACAGAAAAATGCTTTTCACTGTACCTCAGTACACGTGACATTAAACAAATCCAAATCCGTCTTTTACATTTTATTTCTTTCTTGTCTTTCTTTATATATATATATTTCTCTACCTATCTTATCCCCCTCTCCTTATCTGTTCGGGTACACAGAGGGAGAATTCAGAATGTCCAATTCACCAAACAGTGCGTCTTTCGGGACTTGTGGGAGGAAACCGGAGCACCCGGAGGAAACCCACGCAGACACAGGGAGAACGTGGAGACTCCGCACAGACAGTGACCCAAGCCGGGAATCGAACCTGGGACCCTGGCACTGTGAAGTAACAGTGCCACCCTCAGAGTCAATGACATTGCTGTGGGTCACTGTAGGCCACACAGGGTAAGGATAGAATCAGAGAATTTACAGTGCAGAAGGAGGCCATTCGACCCAACGAGTCTGCACCGGCCCTTGGAAAGAGCACCCTACTTAAGCCCATCCCATCCCCGTAGCCCAGTAACCCCAGCCAGCCTTTTGGTCACTCAGGGCAATTTATCATGGCTAATCCACCTAACTTGCACATCTTTGGACTGTGGGAGGAAACCGGAGCACCCGGAGGACACGGGGAGAAAGTGAAGACTCCGCACAGACAGTGACCCAAGGCCGGAATTGAACCCGGGACCCTGGAGCTGTGAGGCAGCAGTGCTAACCACTGTGCCACCGTTTCTTTCACTCCTGCCTAATTGTTTCCTGCTTAAACTGAGCCGCCCCCACCCACAGCTCCTCAGGTGGATGTGAAAGAATCCATGGCACTATTTTGACAATGGGTGGCACAGTGGCTAGCTCCGCTGTCTCACAGCGCAAGCAACCTGGGTTTAATTCCGGTCTTGGGTGACTGGAAAAAATGAAAATCGCTTATTGTCACAAGTAGGCTTCAAATTAAGTTACTGTGAAAAGCCCCTAGTCGCCACATTCCGCCACCTGTTCGGGGAGGCTGGTACGGGAATTGAACCCGCGCTGCTGGCCTGCTTTAAAAGCCAGCGATTTAGCCCTGTCCTAAACAGCTCCTGTCTGTGTGGAGTCTTCTCGTTCTCCCCGTGTCTGCGTGGGTTTCCTCCGGGTCCTCCGGTTTCCCCCCACAGTCCAAAGAGGTGCAGGTTAGGTGGATTGGCCGTGATAAAAATTGCCCTTAGTGGCCAAAACGTTAGATGTGTAGCCACCTGGAATGGCCACTTACAACCAGGAACAGAGAAGGTCACAAAGCATAGCGGGTAAAATGGACAATGCGAGATTCAGGCAGGGTCAGAGCCTGAAATGTATCTTTGCGAAGGAATCCAGACGGTATCGAAACCCCGACCGATTAGCATTTGATGGCCCACCTCTGCCAGACAAAGGACTGGTACTTGAGCGACCAGTTCAGTCCCAGACATTTTGGCGCCACTCCCTGTACTTGGGAAGAGTAACCAACAGGGTCAGTGACCGCCTGCAACACGCCCAGCCATCAAGGCACCCGCCCATTTATTGGTTCGAATCGAACATAATGATCAGGAATCACCCAATCAGTGAGGTCCAAACTGAAGGATTCCCCAAAAGAGCGGGGAAAACCCCCAAGGATAAGAAGAGAGTCCACCATGTGTTCGGCCTCTCTTGGACCTGGCGCTCCGGCAACGTCCATCTCCAGTCGCAGCTCCACCAGAAGCAAGTTCCAGTTCAACGCCCCCTACCAGACGGATGAACCCAGCTAAGCAGCCGTTACTTCTACAGACCCGATAGATCCAGAATCGAACAACGGCCACTGTCCCTCTGATCTAAGCCGGGTGCCTGAAGTTAAGTACAGGTTGTCATAGTCGATAGGTGTACTTTAACTAGTAGTGTTTTTGTTGCATGATTAAGTGTGTGTGTAAATAAACTACCCTTGACCTTGAACTAACTAACTGGTGTTTGGCTCTTTGATCGATAGCTAGTTGAACCTTGTGGTGGTATCATTCGATACCTGGCGACTCTGAGCATTAGAAATGAAATGAAAATCGCTTATTGTCACGAGTAGGCTTCAATGAAGTCACTGTGAAAAGCCCCTAGTCGCCACATTCCGGCGCCTGTCCGGGGAGGCTGGTACGGGAATCGAACCGTGCTGCTGGCCTGCTTGGTCTGCTTTAAAAGCCAGCGATTTAGCCCAGTGAGCTAAACCAGCCCCTGATATTGATATCGAAAGGAAGGAGAGCAACCTTATTGGCTGCCATATTTACAGTAGGTAAAAAAGGCAACAGGTGGGGTTACAGGGATTGGGTGGAGACGTGGACCTAGATAGGGGGCTCTTTCGGAGGGTCAGTGCAGACGGGGATGGCCTCCTTTTGCTCTGTCGGAATTTTCTAATCCTCTTGCGTCCTGTCAAACACGTGTCCCTCAATCCATGATTTATCCCTCGATCTCCAGTGCAGAGATGATGGACTGTGTGGCGTCCTCCCGCGCTGTAACGATTCAGTGATGCCGTGATAATGAGCAGTTTGTCTGCCCATCAGCACTGATTGGCTACCCCATTTCCTATGGTACTAGCCATGACTACACTTCAATGGGGCGTTGCAAGTTGAGTCACTGCCCTCATGTAAAATAACACAGCTGCCAACCCGAGCACAGCAAGATCCCAGGGCGTTTTGTTTTTACGCCACCGCCGTGACTGCTCTTTAAAACAACTTCATTGGCTGCAAAGCACCTTGAGGCTTCCAGTGGTTGCTGGAAAGGTTACAGCTCATCCCCCAGTGTCGAATCTATGCATGAAATGAAGCTGCAGATAAATAGTGTGGTGCAAGCCAAACCCCAATGCCATGGCTCAAAATGATGTTGGCTGAGCGCCCTTCTTAAAAAGCCTGACTGGTCCTGCCAACAACCACCTACCCAGCAACGCTTCTCATCCCCTGGTCGGCAGCATTAACTATTCAACCTTGAACAGCATCACAATGGGTTATTGAACCCAAAATCAGACCCTATCCATTCGTTAAGAGACGGTTGAGGGGAGGCTCGATAAAGGTATTCAAAATGATGAGGGGGGGGGACATGTCAGAGTAGTTGGGGAGAAGCTCAAGAAGGAGAGAGGGCAGAATTAAAGGGGGCGATTCTCCTAGCCCCACGGCTGGCCGGAGAATCGCCGCAACCGCGCCCCGACACGGTGCGCGAATCTCCGAGATGCGGAGAATCGCCGCCATTTGTGCCGGCGTGTTTGGCGTGGTGCCGGCCGGGGGCTGCTGGAATCGGTGGGGCTGCCGATTCTGCGGCCCAAATGGGCCAAGCAGCCGCGCCGATACGACAGAGTCCCGCTGGCGCCGTTCACCCCTGGTCGCTGCCGGCGGGAACCCTGCGTGAATGGTCGGGGGGGAGGCGGCCTGTGGCGGGGTGGGGGGGGGGGATCCTTCACCGGTGGGGAGGGCCTCCAATGGGGTCTCGCCCGCGATCGGGGCCCACAGATTGGCGGGCTGGCCTCTCGGTGTTCATGACGACGCGAACACTTGGGCCCAATATTGGAGAATCGCCCCAAAGTAATTTGCAAAAGGAGAAAAAAACGACTTAAGGCATGGGAGGCACAGCCTGGAGGCAAGTTCAATCAAGGCATTCGAAAGAGAAGCAGACTCGTATCTGAATCGGAAGAATGTGCAGAGTCATGGGAAGAAGGCAGGAGAATGGCACTCGGTGAATTGGCCATACGGAGTGTTGGTGCAGACATGATGGGCCGAGTGGCCTCCTTCTGCCCTCTAACAATGCTGTGATTCTGCCACCTATGCAGGTAGACGGCTCCCGTTAGTTCGGACTAAAGTTTCCTCGGAAAACGATTATTTAAAAACATGGGGCGGGAGTTTCCGGTTTGCCAGCCTTGTTTCCTGCGTGGTACGCCCCTGCCGGCAGCGGGAATCTCCGTTCCCACCACCTGCCAATGGGATTTCCCATTGTGGTCACACCACAGCACCGGGAAACCCGCGGGCCTGGGTGGGCTGCCGGTAGCCGAGCGGAGAATCCCGCCGGCGGAGAATCCAGCCCACGGGACATGGGAATTGGAGAAGGCATCTGACCATTAAAATGGTAACCATTAATACCGCGGCACAGATTAACCACAATTCCATCTGGCAACTGGCAGACTGGGTGTTGATTCATAAAACCATAAGACATAGGAGCAGAATTAGGCCACTCGGCCCATCGAGTCTGCTCCGCCATTCAATCATGGCTGATATTTTTCTCATCCCCATTCTCCTGCCTTCTCCCCATAACCCCTGATTCCCTTATTAATCAAGAGATTCAGATATGCCAACTTGTAGTGTTACTGCGCCGGGGGGAAGGTATACACAGGGGGACCGAGTGCACAGCAAGATCCAATAATGTTAACGTAAGAAGGGTTTGACTTGCTCTGAGCAAACTGTATGCTTGACATGGAACCTATACTGTGAACATCACATGGATTGCACCTCAGAGTATCTGTGCTGTAATTGTAAATCTCGTTTAAATGTTTTGGAATGTACGTTTATAAATTTGACAAATAAAGTATCCCTCAAAAACCTACAGCCAACATAAATCTACCAAGCTCAGAGCAAAAATTAACAATTGATCTCGTATAAATTGGCCTCTGCCGAAGAATGTACCAAAGCTTTTCCGTTTCATAGAATTTACAGTGCGGAAGGAGATCATTCGGCCCATCAAGTCTGCACTGGCCCTTGGAAAGAGCAGCCTACTCAAGCCCATGCCTCCCCCACCCCATCCCCTTCACCCAGTAATCCCAATTAGCCGTTTTGGACACTAAGGGCAATTTAGCATGGCCAATCCACCTAACCTGCACATCTTTGGACTTTTGGGAGGAAACGGGAGCACCCGGAGCACACGCACACACGGGGAGAACGTGCAGACTCCGCACAGACAGTGACCCAAGCCAGGAATCGAACCTGGGACCCAGGAGCTGTGAAGCAATTGTGCTAACCACTGTGCTACCGTGCTGCCCCTTTCACTCCTTAAATGCCGGAATCTAATTTTTAGTCAATGCCTCTTATTCCTTTGGTCTATCCCTCAGCCAGCGGAAATAGTTTTTTTTCTGCTCTCCCCGTATTATTTTGAAAATTGCGATTAAATTACCCTCCGACCTTCCAAATCCCATTTTTAATCGCTCCGCTTTTGATGGCCGTGCCATCCGTTGCCAAAGCGCTAAATATCTGAATTCCCTCTCTAAATCTATCACGCTACATTATTTTTTAAAAATTCATTCACGGGATGTGAGCGTCGCCGGCTGGTCCAGCATTTGTTGCCCATCCCTAATTGCCCTTGAATCGATTGGTTTGCCACCATTTCAGAGGGGGGCAGTCGAGAGTCGACCCCCATTGTTGTGGGTCTGGAGTCACATTTCGGCCAGACCGGGTAAGGGCAGCAGATTTCCGTCCCTGGAGGACACGAGTGACCGGGATGATTTAATTCCCGACTTTTCTTAAATTCAAATTTTGAACCGAGGTCCCCGGCCCGTTACCGTGGGGGGGGGGGGGATTCTCCGGTCCACCGGCCGTGTGTTTCCTGATGGTGTGCCATTCGGCAGTGGCGGGAGTCTCTCTTCCTGACGCTTGTCAATGAAATTTCCCATTGGAGCCACCCCACGCCGCCGGGAAACCCTCGTGCGGGGGTGCACTGATGGTGGGAAAAGAGAATCCCAAAGGCCGGAGAATTCCGGCCTAAATCTCTGGATTACTCGTGCAGTGACCGTGCCGCTACAACATCCCATTTACCTCATTTGTGATGTTCCCTACTGCTTATCTCCACAATCAATCTTTTATCCATGTGCTCTCCTGTTCCTTATATATCTCGCAGTCAAAATTGCTTCCTAAAATTCCGATGAAGGGCCTTGGGATGTTTTAAAACATTAAAAGGTGAGTCGTTGTTGTAAATTTCAGCAAGTACAACCTGAGCTTGTGCAATATCTCTTCATAACCTAACCCCTTGGGGTCCATGTCTGATCATGGTCCGTGGGTGGTGGGGGTTTGGGGAATGGGGGGGGGGGCAGAAGACTCAGAGGAGGCAGTCAGGAGGGAGAGGGAACTCTTTTCAGTTGAGGAGAGGGGGTCTGTGGTGGAGGAAAGGAGGACTTTGAATTCAGGGTTTAAGATGAGGAAGTCTTTGCCATAAAGGAGAGGGAATTTTCGTGATCGGGGGGGGGGGGGGGGGAGATTCTAAGATCAGGGGAGGGGGTTCTCCATGATTAGGGGAGTGGAGGTGTGCAGTCATGGCGGGGGGAGGAGCGTTGTCTTTACGATTGGAGTACAGGGGTTCTGGTAATGATCAGGTGTGGTGGGGTGTTGGAAATTAATTCCTGTTCCTTTAACAGCCTCCCATCCCTGTGCTTTGGCCTGGTTTCCATCAGGAACACGGGGAACAGAACCTTATCTTTCGGCTCGCCACTCCATATATGAACATGTGAGATAGGAGAAGGCCATTCAGCCCCACCAGCCCATCCCGTCACTTGGTAAGGTCACAGCTGGTCTGATTGTGGCAGCAACTGTACTTTCCTGACCAGCCCCCCCCATCCATCGCACACACCAACCGCATACCCTTTGACTCCTGTGTCAATCAACCAAACAAAATACAGGCTTCTGCACTCCACAACCTCTCGATCCTGTGCCTCCACCTTGCCACTTGCCCCTTCCACTGCGTCGGCTGAGAATGCAAGATGGCCGCCGACACCGGCCTGCATATGTGCAGAAAACCCAACTCCGAATCTTGTCGACAGTGGGAAACAGATGCACAAATTTCAAGTGCCACCCAGATTTCAAGGTGAGATAAAATGCGATCGAAAAATTTAATATTCTCCATGGTCATTTTGTCAAAAAAAATTGACCCAGATTTTACTCGTTGTTTCCATTGGATCACAGGAGAGTCGACACAAAAATAGGGTGAGGAAGACCACATCCCCTCGAGAGCGGCAGCCGATTTCTCAACCTATTTTTAATCTTTGTGGTTGAGGCCCAAATGTTTCGGTAGCTTCGGAAGCAGGAATGTGAAAACGTGCTCGATTACATTTGCAAAGGACTTTGTGCTTTCCAACCTCTCGCTCGCTTGAAATGGGTGCTGGGATTTTGTTGGGTTTGTGTCGTGACTCGTTTCAATCCTTATCCCTTCATGTTGCATTCAGATGGTTGCTATGTAACCGTACTATCCCTCGGGAGCGAACGCAAATGGAATGGCCAGCTGGATGCAATAATCATAGATTATACAGTGCAGAAGGAGGCCATTCGGCCCACCGAGTCTGTACCGGCTCTTGGAAAGAGCACCCTACTTAAGCCCACAGCTCCACCCTATCCCTGTAACCCAGTAACCCCATCTAACCTCAGGGCAATTTAACATGGCCAATCCACTTAACCTGCACATCTTTGGACTGTGGGAGGAAACCGGAGTACCCGGAGGAAACCCACTCACACTCGGGGAGAACGTGCAGACTCCGCACAGGCAGTGACCCAAGCTGGGAATCGAACCAGGGTTCCTGGAGCTGTGAAGCCATAATGCTAACCACTATGCTGCCCAATAATACTATTTTATTCTCGGTACACAATAACTCTCCACTCCCTGAAGGGTCCTGAAGGGGATCAGGGGTTATGGGGAGAAGGCAGGAGTCAGGACAATGCGGATGACAATCAGCCATGATTGAATAGCGGAGCTGACTCGATGGGCCGAGTGGCCTAATTGTGCTCCGATGTCTCATGGTCTTATGATCTCCCTTCCTCTACCTGCATGCAGATCAAGGTTTTTATACGGTGCCGACTCCCCCGTGGAAAAGGAAGCCCCTCCTCATTACTGGGGAAGTTCTTATTTCGTGGAGGTCACGGGGAAGAAGATGGTCCGCACCTCCGTGACCTCCATTGGGTTTGGAACACCATTGCCACTCTATTTTGGTTGTTGCACCATGAAATCCTTTGCTATTTAATCTCCCCTGCACCACCCCACCATGCGGACTGATTCGATGTGGAAGCGGGACCAGGGCCGCCCGGCCATTCCCACGGGTGGAGTGGGGCCACCGGGTGGCAACCTCTGATGCCCTTGGCAGGCCACACAATGCTGGGCCCACTGCCCTTGATCCCGGGCCACCAGGCTGCGGGCCAGCATTTTCATTTTTGACACACCCGGGTGTCCGTTGTGGACGTTCCGCCTGGCACGGGGGCCTGTCGGAGGCCCGCAGCTTGTTATCTATGGGGTGTTGGCCATGGCGGTCCAGGCGATAACCCAGATACGTGACCTCATCCGCGACAAAGTAGCCTGCAGCCACGTAATGCCGCAAGACCTCAGCCAGGTTCCGTAGATGGTCCTGGCTGGAGGAGCCCGTTAATCAGGACACCCCCACTCAGGGTAACCATCGTAGGATTACTCTCTGGAAGATTGCACATGCCGAGGAGACCCCCAAACCCCCGTTGGGTATTTATCATCACGAAACGTGGCGGGCCGGGGTCCAAACCCGGCTGTGGGTATGCCTGGATCATGTCCAGCTTCGGGAAAGTGCGACCACCACTGAGTTTTACCTAGAAATCCTCAATGGAAGGGACTGAGTGACGGTCCAGACGAGAGACACTGTTCACCGTCATCTTATAATGGCTGCACAGGCGGGCGGAGCTGTCCAGCTTCATTACGGGGACGACAGAGACAGCCCAATCAGAGAGCTGAACAGTGGGTATAATCCAATCAATCCAATTCGGAATCCGCCTTAGGCTTCAGCACGTATGGGACCAGCCGGGTGTGGAAATAGTGCATCTGAGCCAACGGGTCCACACTGATCCGGGCACGGCCCCAGGCGTGACGCCGAGGCCCTGCTGGAAAACATTGGGTAACCTCGCCAAGACCCCGGCCAGTCCATACGGGTACATGCGGCAGACCCACTGCCAATACAAACTGGCCTGAACCCAGGTCGGCGTTTGTATACCATGAGGGCTCCTCTCGTTAAAGGGGAATCCCGCAGGGCAGCACGGTGGCGCAATGGTTAGCACTGCTGTCTCACGGCGCTGAGGTCCCAGGTTTGATCCCGGCCCTGGGTCACTGTCCATTTGGAGTTTGCACATTCTCCCCGTGTTTGCGTGGGTTTCACCCCCACAACCCAAAAATGTGCAGAGTAGGTGGATTGGCCACCCACTCCCCATCCACACCCGATCCACTCCCCATCCGCATCCCATCCACTCCCCATCCACTCCCCATCCACTCCCCATCTGCATCCCATCCACTCCCCATCCACTCCCCATCCACTCCCCATCCACATCCCATCCACTCCCCATCCACTCCCCATCTACTCCCCATCCACACTCCATCCACTCCCTAGCCACACCCCATCCACTCCCCATCCACACCCCATCCACTTCCCATCCACACTTCATCCACTCCCCATCCACTCCCCATCCACGCCCCACCCATGCTCCACCCACGCCCATCCACACCCCATCCACTCCCCATCCACACCCCATCCACTCCCCATCCACACCCCATCCACTCCCCATTCACTCCCCATCCACATCCCATCGACTCCCCATCCACACCTCATCCACTCCCCATCCACACCCCATCCACTCCCCATCCACCCCATCCACACCCCTTCCACACCCCATCCACATTCCATCCACTCCCCATCCACCCCATTCACACCCCTTCCACACCCCATCCACACCCCATCCACCCCATCCACACCCCTTCCACACCCCATCCATTCCCCATCCACCCCATCCACTCCCCATCCACCCCATCCACACCCCATCCACCCCATCCACACCCCATCCACTCCCCATCCACACCCCATCCACTCCCCATCCACATCTCATTGACTGGCAGTAGTTCAAAAAGGCAGTTCACCACCACCTTCTGAAGGGCAACTAGGGATGGGCAGTAAATGCTGGCCTAGCCAGCGATGCCCACATCCCATAAATTAATTTAAAAAAATAACAGACACTTTCTATAACCAACACCACCCGCTGGTTTAGCACACTGGGCTAAATCGCTGGCTTTGAAAGCAGACCAAGGTAGGCCAGCAGCACGGTTCAATTCCCGTACCAGCCTCCCCGAACAGGCGCCGGAATGTGGCGACTAGGGGCTTTTCACAGTAACTTCATTTGAAGCCTACTCGCGACAATAAGCGATTTTCATTTCATTTCATTTCAACAAAGGCCATTATTCCATCAGCCTTTTGGATTATTTCCTGCACCAGTTCATGAGATTTTGATGACTCACGTCCTGGAAACCCAAAGTTTGTTTCTTACAATTTTATGTTGTATTCTGCCACGCAATGTTGTTGTCGCTGGCAATGCCAGCATTTATTAGCCGTCTCGAATTGCCCTTGAGAAGGGGTGTGTCTCCTTGCATCTCCACTGGTTCTCCTTTTCCACCATTTGGAAGGGAGCCATTGTATCCCTTATTATTCCGATACAACTGACCTTGCATTTGCCGACTTTGAAACCCATTCGAGCGGCATGATATAAATATTGGTTAAGGTTGAATCAGACCTGAGAACTGGCCCAGATTTGAGCCTTGCCAAGGGGAAGGCACCCCTCCGGTGAGCAGGGACTTGGCAGCAGACAAGCTAGGACGTGTTCACGGGGATGGCAAACTGCAGTGTTACTGAAAGCTCCCTTGCCCCCTTTCTCCACTCGCTTGCATCACACAGTGCCATCCGCTCCCTGGCAACCGTGCATCCCCACCATGAAATGAAATGAAAATAAAAATCGCTTATTGTCACGAGTAGGCTTCAATGAAGTTACTGTGAAAAGCCCCTAGTCGCCACATTCCGGCGCCTGTCCGGGGAGGCTGGTACGGGAATCGAACCGTGCTGCTGGCCTGCTTTAAAAGCCAACGATTTAGCCCAGTGAGCTAAACCGGCAACTCTTTCTGCAGCAAGCTCGCCAAATAGCCCCTCTCTCCAAATCCACACGACCCACCGCCCCATACATAACCCCCTCTCCCAACCTAACGCCGCCCCCCCCTCCCCACCTCCCTCCCCGCCCCCACCTCCCTCCCCGCCCCCACCTCCCTCCCCGCCCCCACCTCCCTCCCCGCCCCCACCTCCCCCTCACCTCCAGTTGCCACTGCGCTGCATTCAACAAGAGCTGATGAATGTTTCTGACCTGATGTGAGGTTCTAACGGAATGAAACATGAAGGGAGGTGCAGGTCCGCTACTCTGCCTGTCGCTGGATGGATTCCACGCACCGGCAGAGTCACAATCGAACAGTCAGATTATCGTTACTGCTGCCAAAACAATATAAACAAACCCCTTCCGCTGAAGCTGCCCCATCAGACAAGAGTTGCTGTGTAGTCATTATGGCAACGGAGATTTTCGGTATCTAATTAACCAGCACACTGCTGTTTGCTGGTGCAGCCTGACTCATTACAGGGCACTTACCCCGTCAGCTTTAAGAAACTGCTCCGGGCTTTTCAAAGGTGACTGGGCAGGAGAGGAATCTGTACATTGGGGGCAACGGAAATCAGGGGCACCAGCTGTACTTTTACCGCAGGCACCAAATTGGCCATTGACACCCCCCCCCCCCCCCCCCCCCCCCCCCGAAGAGCTTTTACAGGGAGTGATTTACACCCCCATACACAGAGGGTCAGGGGGCGAGGAGGGGGATTTTAGCCCCGTCACAGAGAGGGAGAGGGGGTGAGGAGGGGGTTTATACCCCCCATACACAGAGACGGTCAGGGGGCGAGGAGGGGGTTTATACCCCCGGCACAGAGAGGGACAGTGGGCGAGGATGGGGTTTATACCCCCATACACAGAGAGGGACAGGGGGCGAGGAGGGGGTTTATAGCCCCATACACAGAGAGGGACAGGGGGTGAGGATGGTGTTTATACCCCCCGACACAGAGAGGGACGGGGGGTGAGGAGGGGGTTTATACACCCCGACACAGAGAGGGACAGGGGGCGAGGAGGGGGTTTATACCCCCCGACACAGAGAGGGACAGGGGGCGAGGAGGGGGTTTATACCCCCCGACACAGAGAGGGACAGGGGGTGAGGAGGGGGTTTATACCCCCCGAAACAGAGAGGGACAGGGGGCGAGGAGGGGGTTTATACCCCAGACACAGAGAGGGCCAGGGGGTCAGGAGGGGGTTTATACCCCCGACACAGAGAGGGACAGGGGGCGAGGAGGGGGTTTATAGCCCCATACACAGAGAGGGCCAGGGGGTGAGGAGGGGGTTTATACCCCCCGATACAGAGAGGGACAGGGGGTGAGGAGGGGGTTTATACCCACCGACACAGAGAGGGTCAGGGGGTGAGGAGGGGGTTTATACCCCCCGACACAGAGAGGGTCAGGGGGCGAGGAGGGGGTTTATAGCCCCCATACACAGAGAGGGACAGGGGGTGAGGAGGGGGTTTATACCCCCCGATACAGAGAGGGACAGGGGGTGAGGAGGGGGTTTATACCCACCGACACAGAGAGGGTCAGGGGGTGAGGAGGGGGTTTATACCCCAGACACAGAGAGGGCCAGGGGGTGAGGAGGGGGTTTATACCCCCGACACAGAGAGGGACAGGGGGTGAGGAGGGGGTTTATACCCCCATACACAGAGAGGGACAGGGGGTGAGGAGGGGGTTTATACCCCCGACACAGAGAGGGACAGGGGGCGAGGAGGAGGTTTATACCCCCGATACAGAGCGGGACAGGGGGCGAGGACGGGGTTTATACCCCCGACACAGAGAGGGACAGGGGGCGAGGAGGGGGTTTATACCCCCCCATACACAGAGAGGGACAGGGGGCGAGGAGGGGGTTTATACACCCCGATACAGAGAGGGACAGGGGCGAGGAGGACGTTTATACCCACGACACAGAGAGGGACAGGGGGTGAGGAGGGGGTTTATACCCCCGCCCCGACACAGAGAGGGACAGGGGGTGAGGAGGGGGTTTATACCCTCGACACAGAGAGGGACAGGGGGTGAGGAGGGGGTTTATACCCCCCGACACAGAGAGGGACAGGGGGTGAGGAGGGGGTTTATACCCCCGACACAGAGAGGGACAGGGGGCGAGGAGGGGGTTTATAGCCCCCCGCCCGACACAGAGAGGGACAAGGGGTGAGGAGGGGGTTTATACCCCCCGACACAGAGAGGGACAGGGGGTCAGGAGGGGGTTCATACCCCCCCCCCATACACAGAGAGGGACAGGGGGCGAGGAGGGGGTTTATAACCCCCCCCTCCCGACACAGAGAGGGACAGGGGGTGAGGAGGGTGTTTATACCCCCCGACACAGAGAGGGTCAGGGGGCGAGGAGGGGGTTTATACCACCCGACACAGAGAGGGACAGTGGGCGAGGAGGGGGTTTATACCCCCGACACAGAGAGGGACAGTGGGCAAAAGGGGGTTTATACCCCCGACACAGAGAGGGTCAGGGGGTGAGGAGGGGGTTTATACCCCCCGACACAGAGAGGGACAGTGAGCGAGGAGGGGGTTTATACCCCCGTACACAGAGAGGGTCAGGGGGCGAGGAGGGGGTTTTGCACCCCCAACACAGAGAGGGACAGGGGGTGAGGAGGGGGTTTATACCCCCCAACACAGAGAGGGTCAGGGGGCGAGGAGGGGGTTTATACCCCCTGACACAGAGAGGGACAGGGGGCGAGGAGGGGGTTTATACCCCCCGACACAGAGAGGGACAGGGGGCGAGGAGGGGGTTTATACCCCCGACACAGAGAGGGATAGTGGGCGAGGAGGGGGTTTATACCCCCCGACACAGAGGGGGTCAGGGGGCGAGGAGGGGGTTTATACCCCCGACACAGAGAGGGACAGGGGGCGCAAAAGGGGGTTTATACCCCCGACACAGAGAGGGACAGGGGGCGAGGAGGGGGTTTATACCCCCGACACAGAGAGGGACGGGAGGTGAGGAGGGGGTTTATACCCCCCGACACAGAGAGGGACAGGGGGTGAGGAGGGGGATTATACCCCCCGACAGAGAGAGGGACGGGGGGTGAGGATGGGGTTTATACCCCCCGACACAGAGAGGGACAGGGGGCGAGGAGGGGGTTTATACCCCCATACACAGAGAGGGTCAGGGGGCGAGGAGGGGGTTTATACCCTTGACACAGAGTGGGACAGGGGGTGAGGAGGGGATTTATACCCTTGACACAGAGTGGGACAGGGGGTGAGGAGGGGGTTTATGCCCCTCGACACAGAGAGGGACAGTGGGTGAGGAGGGGGTTTATACCCCCGACACAGAGAGGGACAGGGGGCGAGGAGGGGGTTTATACCCCCATACACAGAGAGGGACAGGGGGTGAGGAGGGGGTTTATACCCCCCATACACAGAGAGGGACAGGGGCTGAGGAGGGGTTTATACCCCCATACACAGAGAGGGACAGGGGGCGAGGAGGGGGTTTATAGCCCCGTCACAGAGAGGGTCAGGGGGTGAGGATGGTGTTGATACCCCCCGACACAGAGAGGGACGGGGGGTGAGGAGGGGGTTTATACACCCCGACACAGAGAGGGACAGGGGGCGAGGAGGGGGTTTATACCCCCCGACACAGAGAGGGACAGGGGGCGAGGAGGGGGTTTATACCCCCGACACAGAGAGGGACAGGGGGCGAGGAGGGGGTTTATACCCCAGACACAGAGAGGGCCAGGGGGTGAGGAGGGGGTTTATACCCCCGACACAGAGAGGGACAGGGGGCGAGGAGGGGGTTTATAGCCCCATACACAGAGAGGGCCAGGGAGTGAGGAGGGGGTTTATACCCCCCGATACAGAGAGGGACAGGGGGTGAGGAGGGGGTTTATACCCACCGACACAGAGAGGGTCAGGGGGTGAGGAGGGGGTTTATACCCCCCGACACAGAGAGGGTCAGGGGGCGAGGAGGGGGTTTATACCCCCATACACAGAGAGGGACAGGGGGTGAGGAGGGGGTTTATACCCCCCGATACAGAGAGGGACAGGGGGTGAGGAAGGGGTTTATACCCACCGACACAGAGAGGGTCAGGGGGTGAGGAGGGGGTTTATACCCCAGACACAGAGAGGGCCAGGGGTGAGGAGGGGGTTTATACCCACGACACAGAGAGGGACAGGGGGTGAGGAGGGGGTTTATACCCCCATACACAGAGAGGGACAGGGGGTGAGGAGGGGGTTTATACCCCCGACACAGAGAGGGACAGGGGGCGAGGAGGAGGTTTATACCCCCAACACAGAGAGGGACAGGGGGTGAGGAGGGGGTTTATACCCCCGATACAGAGCAGGACAGGGGGCGAGGAGGGGGTTTATACCCCCCGACACAGAGAGGGACAGGGGGCGAGGAGGGGGTTTATACCCCCCCCCCCCATACACAGAGAGGGACAGGGGGCGAGGAGGGGGTTTATACCCCCGATACAGAGCGGGACAGGGGGCGAGGAGGGGGTTTATACACCCCGATACAGAGAGGGACAGGGGGCGAGGAGGAGGTTTATACCCCCGACACAGAGAGGGACAGGGGATGAGGAGGGGGTTTATACCCCCCCCCCCGACACAGAGAGGGACAGGGGGTGAGGAGGGGGTTTATACCCTCGACACAGAGAGGGACAGGGGGTGAGGAAGGGTTTATACCCCCGACACAGAGAGGGACAGGGGGCGAGGAGGGGGTTTATAGCCCCCCCCCCCCGACACAGAGAGGGACAAGGGGTGAGGAGGGGGTTTATACCCCCGACACAGAGAGGGACAGGGGGTCAGGAGGGGGTTCATACCCCCCCCCCCATACACAGAGAGGGACAGGGGGCGAGGAGGGGGTTTATAACACCCCCCTCCCGACACAGAGAGGGACGGGGGGTGAGGAGGTGGTTTATTGCCCCCTACACAGAGAGGGACAGGGGGTGAGGAGGGGGTTTATACCCCCCGACACAGAGAGGGTCAGGGGGCGAGGAGGGGGTTTATACCACCCGACACAGAGAGGGACAGTGGGCGAGGAGGGGTTTATACCCCCGACACAGAGAGGGACAGTGGGCAAGGAGGGGGTTTATACCCCCGACACAGAGGGGGTCAGGGGGTGAGGAGGGGGTTTATACCCCCCGACACAGAGAGGGACAGTGGGCGAGGAGGGGGTTTATACCCCCGTACACAGAGAGGGTCAGGGGGCGAGGAGGGGGTTTTGCACCCCCAACACAGAGAGGGACAGGGGGTGAGGAGGGGGTTT